>NC_048596.1:3088449-3215949 GCF_003668045.3 Cricetulus griseus | reverse complement strand
CCTCTGGGTCCTTCCCTCCCCACCTGCTAAATTAAATGGACAGAGGGTCTGGGTTAATACAGTTAACTTGTCAGTAAAAGATTCTTTGCTTTTGCATCAGATTGGATCTCTTAGTGATTTGGGGATTCAGAATTTGGGCACAACAATATGAGCAGCACACATTTTTCTTGCTAATATTTCCTGTGCTCTGTTTCTCATCTTTGTTTTTATAATACTGTTTTAAAGATGCTTCAGATTTCATAAGACACTATCCATTGCTTCCTTTTCAGTCTTTTGGAGTTTGTATCCTATTAAAGACATCTTTGTAAAAGTCAGAGGTCGCTAAGATTTTTCTCCTGTCTTTTCTTCTAACACAACATATAGTAATTTTTGTGTTTGTCTTTAGCTTTATGCTCTTCTCTGGAGGAGGTTTTTGTGTTATGTGGGGTAACGGTGGAAACCTTTATGGTATCACATGACTATCAAGTTGTTTTAACACCTCAGTAAAGGCCAAATTGCTGTGATGTTTCCGTCAGAGTCATGTAGAGCCAAGCCGGTCAGTTCCCAGAATGTGGCCTGTCACACTGGCTCTGTCTATCTACAGTCCACCTCACTGTGGCCACTCTTTAACTATGTAGGTTTTGTATATGTGTAGCAGTTATTTCATGGCCTGTATTGTATCAGTAGAGGACTATGCTTTATTTCCATTTTACTTACTTTTTCCTTCTCAATGCCATAGACAGAGTACTTTGATCATATCCACCCTTGTTGTCTCTGTTTTCTCTTCCACTCCCATCAAATCCCCTTTCCTTTCTAACATATCCCCCTGCTACTTTTATGTCTATTTTCTTGACCCATTGCATCTAACTGGGGTTGCTTGCGTGAGCAGTAATAACTCCCTTTATAAGTTACTGAAATAATTTTTTCATTATTCTTCTTTTCCAAAGTTGTTTTGATCATTCTAGGTCCTTTGCCTTTCTGTGTGAAGTTTAGGACCAATGCATCCCTTCCAGGCCACTAAGGATGTAGAAAATGTGAGATGAGGGGCTGATTTAGCTTCTCACCTTAATTTCTGGAGGCTGTTTTTGGTTGCTACAGAATTAACTGCTGTGAGCTCCTGAGACACTGAAGACGCTGTATGCTTGATGGCTTTGCTCCTGAACTTCTAGCAAGGAATCTACATTCCAGCCCTTGCTCCTCCGTGTTTATTCCTTCGGTTGGCTCTGGGTTTGAATGAGAAATGTCCCCCATAGGCTCAGGTTTTTGAAGACTTCATCTCTAGTTGGTGGTACTCCTTGTGAAGTTATGGAACCTTTAGGAGGCACAGCCTTGCTGGTGAAAGTGCGTCACCGGCAGGAGGAGGGGTGCCAACTTTGAGTTTTCTAGCCGGTTACTGTGTCCTATCATATTTCTCTGCCTTCCATGTGTGAAATGTGACCTCTCTGCTTCCTGTGTGTGGGTGAAATGTGACCTCTCTGCTTCCTGTGTGGGGGTGAAATGTGACCTCTCTGCTCCTGTGTGTGTGTGAAATGTGACCTCTCTGTTTCCTGTGTGGGGGTGAAATGTGACCTCTCTGCTTCCTGTGTGTGTGTGAAATGTGACCTCTTTGCTTCCTGTGTGTGTATGAAATGTGACCTCTCTGCTTCCTGTGTGGGGGTGAAATGTGACCTCTCTGCTCCTGTGTGGGGGTGAAATGTGACCTCTCTGTTTCCTCAATGCCAGGTTGACCTGGTGTCTCTGCTGCCATGCCATCAGCACCATGATGAACTCTGTCCCTCTGAAACTCAGAGCCAAAATAAACTGTTTCCTTCTTAATTGCTTTTGTCTGAGTGTTTTATCACAGCAACAGAAGAGTAACTAACACAGCTTGTGTGATGCTAAATCTCCAGTGACAACTTGCCTAGCCCTGGAATCGCCTAGATAAGCCACTAGGCCTCTGCTTGGGCTTTTCTTAGTCCAGTTATTTGAAGTGAGAAAACACGCCCATAACATGGCTGGCACCTTCTGTTTGAAAAGCTTTGCTTTTGACTGCTTGCCTTGGCTGCACTGGCAAGTTCACCTGCTCTTCACATCGTGCTGTGAAATCATCCCCAGTGCTGTGGCCTTGAATCCGGCTCCTTTTGCTGTCCAAGGTGGACAGTGTTTCTGCAGGTGTCTTCTGGGCCTGCAGCAGCAGACTGGACCTGCTGAGACTTCCAAGCCTCTGTAATGTGAAGACTAGCCACAGCACGTGTGCAAATCTAATAAATCCCATTAATATATTTCATTCTGTAATTATGAGTATTTTGCTTGTGTGCATATCTGTACACCATATGCATGTGGGAAGGCTAGAAGAGGTCACCAGACCCCTGGGACTGGATTTGCAAGTGACTGTGAGCTGTAATATGCATGCTAGAAATGGAACCAGGGTCTTTTGGAAGAGCAGTCAGTGCTCTTCACCTCTGAACCATTTCTCCAGCCCATATTTCATTCTATCTGTTCTGTTCCTCTAGAACCCTGAATAATATAACTGGTTTTATGATTTTCTAAAAAAGACATTGCTTTAACAACTTGATTATGACACAGTGTACAGTGTGTGTTGGTATATTACACACCCAGACATTTTGCCTACTTACCTGTAACACCATTTGATATATAAATGACCAGAGAATGGCAATGGGGTTCAAGCTTCAAGCTGAAGATCAGAGAAGCAAAGCAGCTGGCCACATCTCTTACCTCTGCCTCAGCTCAGACCAAAGGGGTGATCTTCAAACTGCTCCTAACTTCACTGCTCCTCTGATTCATTCATACTTCTATGCTCTCCTCAACATGGCTAGCCACTCAATCTCAGAATGCCTTCATATCCTCAGTGTGGCTAGAGAATGAGTGCTAGCTCTGAGACCCTGCTCCTGTCTTAAATACCTCTTATGAGTCCTGGGATAAAAGGTGTGTGATCCCAAGTGCTGAGCGCATCTTTGTGTGAGCTGTTTCTCTTTAGGATTGGATATATTTCTTGTTGCTCAGTGTGGCCTTGAACTAACAAAGATCCATCTACCTCTGCCTCCCAAGTGGTGGGATTAAAGGTGTGTACCACCACTGCCTGGCTTCTATGGCTTGTGGCTGACTTTGCTTTCTGAATCCTCAGGCAAGCTTTAATAAATCATAAATAATCTATCACCACACTTACTTGTTGGACTTGAGGTTCCCTTAGTTTCTTGAATTTTCAAATTTCTAGTTTTCATCACATTTGGGGTGAAGTTAACTACCAATGCTTCAAATATGTTGTGAATTTCTTCCCTTCATTGGAAAACTTGACACCCTACAGAGCCACTGTTATCTATGTTGTTTTGGTACAAGTCTTTGCCTCTTCCCAGTGGTTCACGGTGGACCTTTCCTATTGCTCCATCCTGAAATTAGCCCATATCTCTCTATGCAATGTGTTTGCTGTGGACACAGCACCGACCAGCACGTCTTCCTTCTCGCTGTGGTCATCATGTCCAGACATTTGGTTTGGATCTTTCTATAATCCATAAACTCTCTTTGTTGTTAAATGTAATTCCATCCACTTGAATGTCCTTGGCTTTCAGCTGTGTCCCTTCCATGTCTCTTGTTCTTTTATCTCTGTGTAGGTTTTTTTTTGTTTTTCTCGGTGCTGCTTTACATTTGTTTTTATTGGCTGGTAGACATTGTGATTTTTCTTTGTTTGGTGCTGGATACTCTGTGCTCCTCCCACAGATTTCTGCCCCTGCAGGTGTCACCCATGTGGCCATGGCGCCTTCCTGGAGACAATGTCTATTTCTAATGCTGTAAGGAAACAGGTGGCTCTGATTCTCCGTGGCTACCTGTCTGGCATATTGCAGACACCCAGGAAGTGTTGTCAAATGGATGAAGTGACAAATGGATGACTAGACAAAAAAATTAGATACCCCTTTGTTTTAGTTGCCAATCGTGTAACAAACTACTCCTAAATGTGGTTGTTTAAGACAGCAGTGATTTGTTATATTTCACAGCTGTGTGGCTTCACCAAGTTAGTGTGTGAGCTCTTTGCTGGCCCTCCTAAGGTCATGCAGGTGGTGGCCATGAGATGTGTCTACAATCATCAGGAGGCCAGCTGCTGAGTCCCTTCCCCTCTCCCTGTGACCCCAGGGCCTTCCTCTGCACCCAGTCTCCACAGGCTTTCTCTAGCTCTGGCAGGATGCCCCCTACCCTTACTCTTCAGTCTTCTGCAGACACTCCTATTCCAGGAAGAAAGAATTTGCGGAGATTAGTCCTCCTAGGTCTAGACCTGCAGTGGCTGGGCATTACCCCAGTCTTCTGCTACTCATGCTTAAGCAGGACTGCTCTGAGTCTCCATGAGGGAATTTAAGTGCATCTACTCTATAAAGAGGTTCCAATACTCTTTCCCTCTGAAGGACTTATTGAAGGACTTCTCTGCCTTTGCTGTAACTGGAACTACAGTGGAAAGGCCAGAAAGCCTCCTGATCTCAAGTATCTCCCTTACCCATCCCCCACACAACAGGCTTCTTCTCTGAAGACCCAAGCCCAGTGTTCTAAACCAGCGTGATGTCACTTCATGTTTTACATGGAATTCTACAACCCTGGGCAGGGAATCATGTCAGTCTTATTTCTTTTACTCTGCATTGCCCAAACTCCTGGTGGGAAGTCAACTTTCCTTCTAGAGCTCTCTCCTCTCCCTCTGCCTTTATCTTCCTTGTCTCTGCCTCTGTCTCGTGTGTCTATGTCTCTGGTCTCTCTCTCCCTCTCCTCTTTAACTGGACTCCCAAAAGTGCTTTAAATCTAGAACAGTTTTTAATTTCCCCAAAAATGTTAATTTCCTCTGCTTGACGAGTGCTATTCAGTAAAAATCAAAAACAAGACTATACATATAACTCTTTTAGGACCATAAAGGTCTTGTTTTTTTTGTTAAATGTTAACTTGGGGGAAGTACCCTCCACCCATGAAGAAACCGCAGAAGGTTTATATCTAACTCTATGACCAGGAGAGGGTGAGTTTAAAGCCATGGAGCTCTGTTTTCACAGCCCTCTCACCATCACAGTTAAGATGCTGAAGAGAACTGACACCTCCGCACCCTCAGGAGTTAGTTCTGCCTCTTTGGTTTCACTTCCTCATCCCTGTCCTAGACGACCATGTTTTCCTTAGACCTGGGTGTTATTATGACCCTGCTCTCTTCCTTTCTCTCTGGGGTCAGCAGAAGTTCAGTTGATCTGACTGAAAAAAAAAAGAGAGAAAGAAAAAGAAAACCCATACATTTCTAAGTTTTGACTTTCACTGGGAAGAAAGACCTGGTCTTTCACGTTGTTCCTCTGTCCAACAACTCACAGACAGGCATGCTCCTGTTCTGTGGGAAGCAAAAAGAACACACCTGTTCTCATAAAGCCCTCTTCCCTGGGAAGCAGATGATGAATAAGTTAGGTCTGTATAAATACATGTTGCAAGCACCCACAAACCATTCACAGACATTATAATAATTCTGACAAGCCAGTATGAAAATGGACAGTAGCATCAAGGAGAATTAGGAAAGGAGACATGTTCTGCCTGGGGTCTATCCTGGCCTTCAGTTTGGTACTGTTAGCACCTGGACCTTATCTGTGTCCTTGGTAAATACAGAAACCCCCTGTTTACCCACCACCCTACTTTTTGGCCTCTTTTCCTGTGATCTAACACATTGTATATAATGCCTGATAGTTTCCGCCAGATAAGGCTTTGAGCTATTTTTTAAACTGAACATTTAGGCTGATAAGAGTCATATTTTTCCCATCTGTATTTTCAACATATTGCCAAAGGGGCCAGGCAGGAGATATGTTTTTGAACAAACAGAATACTAAATCGAGGCAATGGATCATAAGCCTAAGCAAGGAGGCTCTGCCGTCACCATCCAATAAAAGAGGTCAGTAGACAGAGAGATGGAATGGCAAGGGAAAGTTTTAATAATGCAGCCATCAGAGAGATCAGTCAAGCTTTTCGTCCTCCTCCTGGCCCAGCAAAGATAAAGTCCTCATCAGAACACAGGAAATATGCCCTGTTCCATCCCAAACGGCGTGTGGTTCTGGGGATGGATCACACCAGCCCTGGCTCTGATCTCCAAGATATCCATCAAACTTGTCTCTCCAGGGCTTGGGCTTGAGTCATTACCCCAGGAGGAATGGCGAGGCAACCACGTGCCAGCCTTTTATGTGCTTGAAAAAAATGGGCGTGCTTCATCTTTCCCAGCGAGCCAGGCGTTCCCAGGCTCTAGGACCTCTCCCCCATTGTTCTGCTTGCCATGGTGGAGGCGGTGAAGTGAGACAGAATGGCCTATAAGAAGTCCTCACTCCCTGATTGATGGCCTGTGAGGAAGCCTGAGAGAAGCCTCAGTTCATCACAGCTCACACCAAAGCCTTTGCGATGCGGTGCGTGAAAGCTCAAACAGGACGGAAGCTCACCCGGCTAGGACAGGCCGGTGCATTTGTGGGAGACAGATCCTGGTTTAACCCTCCGTGCCTTGTCTTTTTTTGATCATCCCTGAGTTTGGATGCCCCGCCCAGGTGTCAGGAGGAAGGGTAGAAAGCTTTCGGTGGGGGCATGTGAGAGGTTTTAGGTCATTGGGGATGTGCCCTTGAGGAAGACTGTGGAGGCCACCTCTCTCCTTCATGACTGGATGAACAGTTGTTCCTGCATATTCTCCCTGACAAGATGTGCTGGCTAAACACAGCTCCTAAGCAGTAGGGCCAGCTGATGTGGACTTAACTCTCCTAAGCTGTGGGCTCCCACGAACCTCAAGTTGATTATTTTAGGAATACTGACTGTTATAGTAACAAAAAGCAGACTGGTACGCTTTTTATTATCACCTCCTACAACAAAGCTTGATGTTGTAAAACCTGCCCATTTTCTCAGAAGTTAACATCATGATTATTTGATTAAAAAATTAATTCAGCAACTGTGTCAAATGATGCTAATTGTGAATTACCTCTTGCAGTTCAGATGCTGCTGCTAGAGAATTCTGTTGATCAAATAAGTAAATCACTTGTTACCCATAATAATTCCAAGTTGTATAGTGGCTTAAATTCACATTTATACATTCATTTGGCAGCAATAATACCCAATACATGGTCTTGGGATGCTAGCGTCTTTCTTGAGTCCAACTTGCCTCTCTGACTCTGTTAAATTTTTCAGATTTTCTCCACTCTGTCCTAACTGGTTCTCAGCTTTATGAGATGTTTTATTTAATATGGCATGCAAGATATTGGTCTTCAGTCCAAATTGCTATTTGACTAGATTTCTATGCAGTTCTCTGAACAGCTGGACATGAATGTCCGTTTTTGAAGTTTACCTTTGCTCCTGATTCTTGGGAGGAAAAAGGCACAGTTCACACCTGTTGAGACGTCTACAACAGTGTTTTCCCTTCTATTGGGACACACTTTATTGCTCTCCTTCTGGGGTGCTTTGGTGGAATATGATCGCTAAAATATGACAGGTGTTTTCCCCAAACCAGGTTCGTCAGGACTTAGAATCCATGCTGGAACACATCCCAAGCATTAGCAATGATCTGGGGCTGCTGAAGCAATTACCTACCAATTTTTGAGTTTCTCCCTTACAAGGTCTGATTCTTGACTGGCTTCCCAGCGCTTGGTGGAAAGTGCAACTCTGTCACAGGTTATAGTCCAGCCTTATTAAGGACCGCTGCACCAAAGCCATTGAAGAAGAATGTGGACATCTGCCCTCATTGTTCTTTCCGGTTTGAGCATCTGATGCAACATATTCACAAATGGTTGACCATCCAGACACGACTACAATTTACATTGTATTGACCATTCTAGAGGTCAGAGTGAACCCCAAATACCCTGATTTTCTGTAAAATTCTGCAGGGTGCTATTCAACCCGTTGAACATGTAACTTTAATTAACCTTCCAATTTATGTGTGTGTGCGTGTGTGTGTGTGCGTGCGTGCGTGCGTGTGTGTGTGTGTGTGTGTGTGTGTGTGTGTGTGTGTGTGTGTACATGTGGGCATGTGCACTGACCCTTAGTGTCTTTATCAGTTTCCACCTTATTATTTTTGCTGCAGAGTCTCTCTCTGACCTTGGGTTCGACATTTTGGTTTTGCTGGTTGACCAGCAAGCCCCACGATCTTCCCAGACTCCCAGAACTAGGTTACAGATTTCTATTGTCATGCTAAGCTTTTATCTGGGTGCTGGGGATTTGAACTCAGGTTCTCAGACTTGTGCTGCAAGCACTTTATTCCTGGAGCCATGTCCCCATCCTGGTCTTCCAGTTTTCCCTCCTACCATCTCTATTCATTAATTAACTTCTCTGAACTACCGGAGTTTGCTGCAAAGCCTCCATATGCCAGAGACCATGCTGTGTGCTAAACAAATTTACTTGCGTTGAGTCCAGCCACCCTTGAGGTCCAAGGGACATTTTCACTTCATGGATCATATCAAATGACTGCAGGCCTTAGGAATTGTTCTTGGCTACTCTCTGTCCCACTGTAACTCGCTTTGCTGTAATTTCTCCAGGCCTCCCTGTAATTTCTCTGGGTTTTTGTATCTTGAACCATCAGGGAGCTTATCTTCTTGAAAGCTAGGATTGCTTTTCTTCCAGGCCCTGCAGCTCAGAGCAGGTAGGTGTCCTGTGTGAGTGAGCAATTGGCCACCAGAGTCCCCCTGCCCTGTCTCCTCTATCCCCCACCATCTTTTGCTGTTGGTCCTCTAAGTGCACTCCTGCCCTGAGGCCCGTACTTGCTGTCTGCAGCATCCTGGTCTGGATTTACCACCTGGAATTCTCTGGTCTAGGTTCTCTGCATGCCCCTCCCCTTCGCCTCCCAACCAAGCAGCTGAAAATCCAACCATGATGCCTCCACTCAGTATCATACAGAGATATTTCCTTGACCATTTTCGTGTGAAAGACCACCATCCCCCGCAAACTCTATCTGATGCGTTTCTCTTGCTAACCACTGAACACCTTTATCAGTCTGTCACACCCCCCTACTGTAAGATCCTTGGCCTAGTAGACATTTCCTCTCATGCTGATTGTGGTATCTGAATGCCCAGAGCTATGTCTGCTTCATGGGGGATGCTCCTACATTTATACCCTGCGTGAAAAGGTATGCTTTGAACGGCTCTGCCCTGTGGGTCCTTCCTAAAGGTCTTCCAGAGGAGGTTACAGGCACCAGTCTCGGGGACACAGGATCAGTGGCACCAGCTCTGGAATCCGAGGTCCTTCCTGCTGCAGGCCGACCACAACCGACTTCTCTCTGCCTCAGTGAACTTCTGAGTTTCTCCTTTATGAGGTCTGAGCTGCACTGAAGCCAGTGAAGGAAAGATTTAAATCCCTGTGCTGGGAGTCTTTAAAACTTCAGAATTCTACACAATATAGTCTAAACTGTTTCCGAACCTGAGCATTGTGTGGTTGGGAAGTGTGAGGTGCAGCAGAGTGGCCACCATGTTTAGCTGACAGACTCAGTCAGTGTTAGCAGTCACAGAAAGGCACATGATGGTGCTCTAGGGTCTACCCTCCAGCCAGTGAGTTGGTGATGGCTCTTCAACTGTTATGCAAATGTCAGAGCCTGTTGTCAACCCGCAATTTCAACCTGAATGAGGTGCAGGCTTTCAATACAAGCCTATGGGGAAACCCATATCAGCAGCACTAATAATAGGCCTCAGAGCGTGAACTTGAACTTAGTTATGCCCTGGCTTCAGAACCATCCTTCTGGTCAACCCCCAGATCAACCAGGCTACAAAGTGGGTATAGTTGAGTCGTCTTGAATTTGCACTGACTGGCTTTGATTTATATGTGACATGTTGGATATTTAATGGCTTGGTTTTGGGGGAAGCCTCTGCTAGATTATTTTATGTATATAGCTTGGTTATTTAAAGTGCCCCTGTTGTGTGTTGTGTCCATGTGTGTCCATGTAGTGTATATGTAAGCAAGCGTGAGTGTGGGCAGGCATGCACTTGTGTGCTTGTGCTTGTCTACGTGGAGGAAAGGGATTGCTGTTGGGCATCTTCCCACTACCTCTCTCAAGCGTACTTCCTGTCACAGAATTTCTCACCAAGTCCAGAGATCACCAGTTGAGTAGACTGACTGGAGAGTTAGCCCCAGGGATCTTTCTATCAGGCACCATGGCACTAAGGTCACAGAGATGAGTAACCACAGCTGCTTTTGCACGAGTCTGTCACTTTACTGGCTGAGCCATCTTCCTTGCCCACACAAAGTGACTTCCTGTGCCATTTTGGAAAATGGGGAGGGAGATTGCAACACTTTTGCTTCCTTGTGACTATTTGCTGTCGTATTTCCAGGGTGAGTAGAAGCATGTGTCCTCTAACCCAATGTAACAGCTTTATTAGGACCCTAGAACACCAGGGCCAATGGCCAAGCAACTTCCCATGCACAACAGAAACTAGTCATCAACCAGCCCGGTGCCAAAGCAGAACTCAACAGAGCCCTGCTGACCTGCCCATCTCAAGAAGTACCCGCCTCTTTATGCGGTAACTATTCTCATTATTGCAGTTCAGCATTTGACTAATCCTCATTACAAGTTTAACATGGTATTATTGCCGGGCACTAGGAAGGATAAAAATAATTTGCCTTCAGTGATACAACATATTCTTTAAAGACTAATTCGACCTTGAGAAGAGGCGCCGTTCTCATAGGTAATTTAGACAGTAGATTTGAAAAATCACCTCTGAATCCTAACCGGTGCTCTCTTTGGGAAAAGCCCAGGGAAGCTGAGAGATGATGTGTAGACTCTCTTCAATCATGTTTTCTCATAAGGCATATCCCGTCATGAAGTGATGGAGCCTGCGGGGGGGGGGGAGCTCAACTTCGGCAGGGTGAGGTGGGAGCAGAAAAAAAGAAAAAAGCCAAAGGAGTTTTACTTCCCTGTTCAAGTTGAGACATAATGGTTAGGCCTTTGTCTACCACCTGGCATTAAAATTCCTTTTTACAAGAAATTTAAATGAAAATGGAAGAAAACAAGTGCCTATCAGGTTCCCATGGGCTCATCACTTTTGATTGACATCGTTTTTTGCTTGTCTCAAGACAATGACTGATCAGCTAGGACCATAATCTGGAGGAGAAAGGATGACAATGGTGATAAGAGCATGATGAAACTCACTGTGAGGTCCTGGGATTGGGGTGTCTGGACTTGGCCTTCACAACGGAACTCAACATTTTGGAGTGAATGACGAGCAAGATGACATTCAATGTGCCATATTCAATGTGCAGCAGTTATCAGGTCAGCCTTGGACCAGCTGTTATATCTCTTGTCTTCATTTCCTCATCTTGAAAATGATGCTCTCTAGAAGAATCAGGCCCTCAGGTCCAGGGCTGACAAGCAGAGCCTGGTCCTCTACCATTTCAGATCTCATGGTCTCTGTAATGGGAGTCTCTGGGCCAGAGACACTGGGAATTAGGCAGGGACTTGGAAGAAGCTGGAGAAGTGTGAGTCCAAGGGCACACACTTTGCTTAGATTCTGCATTCCCTGATTAGCATTGTTTTGTTTGTTTGGTTTTTGTTTTTGTTTTCCTCCAAAATTGAAGTCTGGATTGTAATTTTGAGACCCACATGCTGACAACCCAGGAATGCTAACTTGTGCCGATTCTCAGTTGCCAGACACCATGACATATCTGAATTCAATTTAAATGTTGGACACAAGCAACTGAACCCCCCCCCCCCCAATTCTATCCCTTTCTCTAAACCGGGTCCTTCCCTGCCTGTCTCGAATGAGATGAGGATTCATGGCTCAGTTTCCAAGTCTTCACTATCTCCATTTTCTCCTGCCTGAGCAATCCTTGCACCTAGCTTACTCACTGTCAGCCTTTACATTTCTTAAATAGTCTGCTCCTTTATTGTTTGCTTCATTTTAAGTCATTCTCCCTCTGAAATTACCCATATATGTGCTAAGTGAATGTTTAATAATACTTAAGAAAGCAACTGTGTAGTAATTAAATACTATCCACATCTGTCACACCTAAAATGATCTCTCCTGACACCGTTGGGACACAAAGTATCTGTTGGTGGGGACACACGTCTTGAATCTGGTAGGCAAGTCCATGGAGTATTCCATTGTGAAGAGCTGGGTGAAACCATAGCCCAGTCAAACCATAGCCCATATTCTCCTCACCCCTTGGTTTCATTCTCTTCCCAGGACCAAGGGCTCCAGAAGGACAGCCTTGTGGAGGCTGTTTTCCATCAGTGACAAGACAGAGAGTCTCAGACAGCAGTCACACAACAATTAATCTTCCAAATGAGAACTCAATTACCAAACATGTGTTCCGTGAGCGAGGCCCTCCTCTCAGGAACCAGAGCTGCAGTTATAGGCAAGTAATATATGCATATATGAATGGAATATGTATATATTCCATTCATAATTGTCTGCTCTTAATGCAGTCTTTCTGACGACAATGCATGCTGTAACTGTTGACTACCCACAGTTGTTAACATATTGTGAAAACTTGCACAGAATCATCCTTCCCCCAGCTGACTTTGGCTGTTAAAATTAGAAGGACCAATATGAGCCCAAGCAGCATGAATAGGAAGAGCAGATGATCAATTCTTATGCCTGTAAGTGCCATGGCCTCCCTGGAGCCCAGATTTCTCGCTTTCACGTCTTATAGCTTCTTGTGCTTATTATAATAAAGACAATAAAGTGGAATGAAAGGAGTTGAGGCTGAGAGGAAATAATGGAAAATTCTAGCATGAAATGATTCCGATTTTAATATTTTTCTACTTGTATTAACGGGTAGATTCGGTTATTAGAAACTTGACACAGCTAAAATGCATTTAGCGTTCAAGTGGTTCTGAAGTGAAATTTTCCGTCCTAGTGTCTGTGGATTAGCCACTCGTTCAGACGAGAGAAAGCGGTTGGAAATCAGAAGGAAAACCCAGACAGTAGCCATATTGTTTTTCACTATATGTCACTAAAGTTAAACAGAGATCTATGGAACTGGCAAAGACCAGACCAGCTTGTTGAGATCTGAATCTTGGTGACAGTGTCTCTACCAATCACGCCGACTCCACTGGTTATTTAATAGCAATTGGGACATCTGTTTTAACAGTCGTATCTGGATAAAGAATATTTCCTTGTCCCATTAGGAAAACAATGCATATCCATCCTGTCTCCCATCTCTTTGGAAAGTCACAGTGGTTTTGTGCCCTGGACTGGCTTTCTTTCTGCTACTGCTCCATGGACATTTTGTTCCAGGGAACTGTGAAAGAGAACAGAAGTCACAGGAAGATGTGCCTCCAGATCCTCCTTCCGGGAACATTCTGTCACCTATGGGTACTAGGATGAATGTCCAAAGGCTGCTCTGCTCCTCTCTCCACTGCCACAAGAGGATTCTGTGACTCCAAGACGACCTTCCCTTGCTCTACTGGATGAACCTGCCCCGAGAGGCGTCCATTAGGTGTGACACCTGCAGGCCAGAAGTCTGCCTTCACAAACTCCCCAAGGCTATTTTGCAATGTCAACCTTTCCTGGCTTTGACTCATAAGCACAGATCTGTCACACATCAGCAAAGAGCTATCTGCGTCACATGCCTCAAAGGGACACTTTAAAACTTGAGCATTAAACTGGGACCCAGCACTAATGAGAACAGGAGTCGGAGAGAATAGTCCCTTGTACATATGAAACATATATATTCACATGTATGTGAAATTAATACGTAATATGAAAAATTATATCATCCTAAATCAGACCACCCAGACAGAAAGCATGCCTCCTGCCCCTGAGGGGTGGGAGCCATGCTTCCAATTACCAACCATCTCAGCCCTCCTTTCAGACTGTTTGCAAGCATCAGACCCTTCTTTCTCAGCGCCTGTTTTTACTACGGGTATTTTGCAAATACAACACGAGGTTTTGCTTAACACCCACGTCTCCATTAATATTTATCTTCACAGAGTCTGGCTTCAGTGCCTGGAGCTCTTGTGTCAAAGCATCCCAGAATCCCAGCGACAGTCATTCTCTCAGGATGACTTTTTTTGTTGTACATCAGAGGGAATTATTTTAAAATGCACATAGTAGCTTGAGGAGACATACTTTCCAAGTTAGCATAACCCAGTTGCAAACATTTGTTTCTGTGTTTCACTGACAGTCACGGGGGTTCAGGATTTAAGGGAATTAGAGAAGTGAAGGTCTAGAGCAGTTTTGAACGAGCCCTGCTCAGGTTTGCTATGAGATTGGAGCGTAAGTCAACCTTGCTTAAGCTCTTCTCCCAGGTGGGATATCGATCAGTAGCTTCAAACATGGTTTTACTTGATGTCCTGACTATTCCGATGGATTAAATGTATTTCAAACAGAAGACGTTGGGTTTTTAAATATGCAGAATGGAGCAGGAAGTCCATATGGCTCGGAATGAAGACACACACACACACTTCTGAAAACTTAAAAGGCTGTCATCCGCCAAGCCTGCCCATAATAGCCACTCTGAAATATAATTGCCGCCCATGTGTCCTTGATGAAATGTACATCACACTGCCCAGGAAATTGGCTCAAACTGCAACAAGAAAGATTTAGATTTGCTGAGGCAGTACTTCCTGCTTAGCAGCTTGGGAGATGAGTGTGAGGGTCTGCGGTGTGCTCTGGGCTAGACTTCTGACTTCTCTTTGGCCTTGAACTTCTCTCTGAGCTTAGAGAGGAGAGGTCCTTACTGTCTTCGGCATCCTTGGACATGTGAGGCTGCATTCTTAGGAGTTTGGTGGCTTCCTACCTCACTTGGCGTAGGTTCTGATGGGGTCATCAGATGGGCAAGCTGTAGGCAACCCTCATGCCACAGGCTTGTCAGAGAGAGGAGGTCGGCAGAGAGAACCACTCTGTGGAAGATCCTAGCATGGGTGGGACAATATCTAAATGGGGAGCTAGGCAGGGAGCAAAGAATGGCCAGGGAGGAGTGAGTGAGTGCCATATGGAACCCAGGCCTCCCCACATCATGTTGCAAGGCTAGGGCTCAGGAGACCAGAGTGGAAGTGAGAGCCCTAGGTCACTTACATGTGTGCACCTGCCAGGCGGCATGCATGTGCTTACCCAGTGACTGGGGCACCAGGGGAGCCCATACTCTGTGACAGGAGGTAAAACTTTTCATTCTTGGATGCTTTCTAGAATCTTTGGAAACTATTTCAAGCCAACAATACTCTTGTACCCACCGTTGATGTTGCCAAGAAAGCAGCCAAGAGATCTCTTAGACGCATGTGCAAACAGAACAGACATCTGCAACCTCAGATGCTACAGAGGCCCCATCTAGGGCTAGGTGACTTCTGACTGACATCTGACCCTGGGGGTGCTGCACTGCTCTTCAAGCTCCTGGGTACCAGAGAAGAGGACCTGGGGCAGGAAGGAGAGGCCACATTTGCCCTTGGAGGTGTGGCACCATCACAGATATCCACCCACAGCCATGAAGCCTCCTGTATTGGACGCCTCCGAGCCTTCTCAGTGCTTCCAGTATGAGGTCATGCACTGACTGAAGGCTAATGGGACCTGGCCACTCCCACCAGCCAGCTACCAAGACTCACGGTGCCTGGGTCCCCATTCAGGCCCAGGTGCTCTTTGGGCATCATGGGAAATGCTTCTGAGCTGTTGGATATGCACTCCTGTTTCAGATGCCACATCTGAGAGAGAGAATTACAAGCAATCCTGTCTACACATTCTGGGTTGTTTTGCCTATTTGGGGGATAATAATTCTCATTATACTTTGTGGTCCTTTTTAATAAAAATGACATTCCCCTTATCTTTAAAGGTTGACATCCTCAGGCTAATGTATGACCCACACTCTCCTTGGAGAGTTATAAAAATTAGATTATATAACCTCACATTTCCCGCTAATGAACATGGTGATGCTTCGGCCCAATGAGAGGGAGACAAGCGATGGGAATTTATGCTTTAATAATCCTGCTTAGATTGGTGTGTGTGGCTGCAGGCAGCAGGCTTCCAATGCGTACAGCGGGCACTGCAGCTCTCCTGGCCAGCAGGGCAGTATTTTTTATGGCAGTAAATCTCTCATGGGTGAGGGCTTCTGACAGTGTACTGGGACATAGCTATGGCAATGGCTGAGTGTGTGAAGAGGGCTTTCCCTTCATCCAGAAAAATGCCACCTGGTGCTGATTTGCTTGGGGTTGTCTGTAGAAATGTTGCTCTGGCACTGGCTTATGCCAGCACGGTGATGGCTACCCAAAGTGTACTTCCCTCCATTTATCCCACTTGGTCTCCCTGAAAGGGAGGCAACTGTATCTCTATTTTATCCACATGGAGAGTGGAGACCAAGTCTTCATTTCAGTATCCTTAGTGGTTGCTGTGGTTCCCCGTATGTGTGGTTCTCTGTTGCTCCATCATCAATGACAAAAGCTGGGATATTTACCTAGGTGTCACTTTTTCTGAGTCGCAGTGTCCAGACATTTGTTCAAGCATTCATTGCTCTAGAGGGCGCTTCTGTGACGGTTCTTCATGTGGGATTAGCTTTGGGCATAACACATACCCTCTTTAGTGTGTGTGCTTCACTTCCACTTACTTGCTACACAAAATAAGAAAGAATCCTGCCAGGAGGTGGCCTTTGACCCGGAACTGCAAGTCCACATATCTTGTAAGATCTTATCACACATCTTATGCTCCCCAGCCCTAAGCCCAAGCCCAGTGAGGATTCGAGTGATGAAAATGTCATGATACCAGAAAATGGATTAACTAAGACAGCCTTGAGGTATTTACTCCTCACCACAGCCCTGGCAGCCAAGGGACTGCTATCTGCAAACCCATTTGATGGATAAGAACAACAGAGGCTGAGAAGTGGCTTGCTCAGTATCACCAAGTGCATGTCTGACCTAGGTATAATTCTGTCCTGGTCTGTGGCTCCGGAGCATGGGTGAGTACCGTATTGATGAGTGTGATATTTGGTGTCTGACAGCAGGGATGGCTGTGAAGGAGTGGAGCCCAGTATAGACAGCTGTCCATGGGGGACTTGGCAGAGCAGAAACATTGAAAAATGGTTGAGGGTGGTACCTAGTGAGTGCTGCCTTACTCCATCCTCCATCTGGGAACCTTGCCAGCCACTCGCCAAGGACAACTAAGGAGCATGGCTGGTCTGCCACCTGCTCCTGCACCAGCAGCTCTGTAGCTCTCCTCTGCCCTGCCCACGCCTGCATATTGCATGATAAACATACTCCAGGTTTAATTCCACCCTCGTCTTCCACGTGGCTCTTCCTGTTGGAATGCTGTGCCCCTGAGCAGAGAGGCCAGTGGCGACAGATGGCATTTGAGAGGAGCACCTGCGGAGTGCAAAGCGCTCTCTTTGATACCGCTGATTGTGAACAGCGCGCCTCCATTCCACTAATTGCATGAGAGATGTCTGGAATGTGTGACGGGTGGTGTCCCCTGCCCTCTGCAGTCCCTGCCCAGCCTATTTGGCAGGTCCTCTGCCTGAGGTTTAGTCTGATACAAGTCTATGGTTGAAAGGTTGAACCTGAGTCAACAGCCCTGGCGTATCAGGGACTCAAGGCCGCTGCAAGCTTTGCCAATCTACCCCTCCACACCATCCGATGCATATTCTACTTCCAGAAGATTCTGAATGTGCATAGAAGCTGGTTTTGTTCACTTGAAGAGGCTGTTAAGCCCTTCAAAGAAAATAAAATCCCAGGGTTTCTCTTCCCATCATTCACCTTGCCCTGTTCTGAGATGGTACTAACACCAGTAGGGGTGAGGTACAGAGTCCTCCCCTCCCCCGGAGCCCCAGCCTGAGTTTCTCAGTCTGGCCTCACTCTCTTGCATTCACCCATTTTTATATCTGTGCACACCACCATCCAGATCAAAGGGCTGTTGTGTTACACATCACTTCACACTGGGTAGCTGCCAGCCCCCATGGGTCTATGGGTTGGAATTCTTGTTTAACAAAGCTTACTCCTGGAGTCAGCCATAGACTAGCTTTGGCCTCATTGCCCTAGGTTGGTCTCAGCTGAAATGACTGAGCCCTTTGTCCATCTCCCACCCCATCAGACCGGCAGAGCTCAAGTGCATGGCAATGGCAGAAGGGCTGGAGGATCCCAGCAGCCAAGGCTCAGAACTGGCCCCACGGATAGGTCATGCCTACTGTGCTCAATGGCTAAAGCGGGTCAAAGGCCAGCCCTAAGTCACAAGTAGGGAAGTAGATGACATCTGTATGGCGAAACTGTAAAATCACTTTTCAGGGGGTGCATGCTAGGAGAAGCATGGGATTTGGGGGGCTTTTGACAAGGTAATTCATTCTACCAAACCGCATACTGACCCTGGAGCTGCCCTCTTAGCCTTCACGGTTCAGAATGGACAAGTGTCCTCTATCTGTTCTCCAAAGACAGAATTTCACATTTCTCTGAGTCAGTCTACCGTATGAGGCCACTGGCCAGGCCAGGCCCAGTTGCCACACTGCAGCCAGCTGACTATGCCAAGTTCACTTGCCACACTACATCCGGGCTAGAGTGGTGACTAAGTTATCAAAGTTCCTCCTCAGACAAGGTAGACGGTAAGAAGTGATGCATACAAGACTGACCTCTGACTTCCACTTCTGTGCATGACATGCTTACACACACGCACACACACACACACACACACACACACACACACACACACACACACAGTTAACAATGAAAATAAGTCCCTGTGGCATTGTTTAGATCCTGCATTTGTGGCTTTCTAGTTGTGAAAGGTTACTTTATCTCTCTCTGTACCTCAAGTGTTTTCATGCTTGATAGGATAGAAATTGTACCCAGATCTTGGGGTGGGGGAATGCACAGGACAATGTTTTACACTGAGACCCATATGTCTCAAAGGTACCTGCTCCTAAGGCACAGGAGAGGGACGTTCCTGAGGCAGGTCTGTGAGGGGCAAGGACACTTCCCCAAGGCATCCTCAAGTCTAACCCTGCACGCACCACACTCATTTGACATTTATTCCAACTGCTCACAATACAGGGTATGCTAACTGACAAGACATAGGCCTGTGCACTATAACTGCCAGTGGGGGCGTCGGCTGTCTTCAGTTGGATACTGTGTGATCAGATTTCGCCCCTGACATGTTTCACCTAGGACAATGTGGTTTGCCCAGAGGAGGGAGTCTTTTGCTATTTAACTGGTCATCTGCTGGTAATTGTTCACTAGGGCTTATGTGGTCCTGCTATGACCTAACAGCGATCCCACTCATGAACCCCAGGCCAAGTACATATAGGTCCCAAACATTGTGGGCAGATCCTTAAGTGCCTCACAGTGACACAAGTTCCAGCTCAGAGGTTGGAAATTAGGCACTAATTAGGAAATTAGGTTGGAAATCTAGCCCACCCCTGGGCTCCTGCAATCTGCCTAAGTGCACTGGGCATCTCTTATTTCTTGAGCATACCTCATGCCATCTTTGGGCTTTTTCACAAACTGTTCTTCCTTCTCAAGTGTTCTCCACCTAGATTTTATTGCCGCATGGGCCTCCGCTTAAATGCCACCATCTCGAGGAAACCTGAAGTACCTTTTGGCTTATGTGACACAGCACTCTACTTTAATATTTTACATAGATGTATTAGTCTAATCTCCCCCTTTAAATTAATGTGCCCTTAGGCCATTTCTCTGTACATCACCTCCCATCAGAAAGCTGGTTCCAAGAGTATGATGTCCACTGCTTGTTTCCGGGGCCCGGAGCTTGATGAGCATAAGGGGTGCTCAGTAACCATCACTGGGATGTGTGAGTAGTTAGCTGACTGGGTAGATGGAGGGGTGGGCAGGTGGATGGATGGGTAAGTGGAAGGGCAGATGGATGGCTAGAAGGAGGAATGAATAGATGGAGCGGGGTAAATTTTTTTGAACAAGGGCAAATGATAGACACTTGATTTTAAAACTAGGGGTGAGATGACTAGGTTTTTTTGTGATTTAGAAAAATTACTCTTAAAGTAGAGGTGTAGATGGATGCTCAGGCACTTGCCTAGCTTGCACAAGGCTCTGGAGTCCACCTTCACTTTTGTAAACGATCACTGTGGCCGCAGTGCTATGACTAGTTTTACTCTCAGTGACACACTTCTCTGTAGGCACTGACGCATACACATCCTATCCCATAAAAATAGTGCTTGAAGTTTATTGCCCCATTCGCTCGGCTCCCCAGCACCATACCCTGGCTTGGCTTCAGTCATAACGGAAGTCCACATGGACAGAAAAGGCTTTCTCTAGAGCCAGTAGCTTCATTCCCCCGGGCAGAGGAGAGGGTGGGAGGTTTGTTCCACTTTATCCTATAATATGTGAAATGCTAACAGGGAGTGGATCAGTCCACTACCAACGTTGTTGGGCCACCTGTGAAGGAAACTTCCATGGAAAGCAGTGGGACAATCGTTGAGAGTAATCCAGTATCTCTTTCTTGCCTAACATCTCCAAAAGCAAAGGATGCGTGAGACATGCTTGTTTTACTCTCTCTTTAGTCCTGCTATTCTGCCAGAGCCCAAGGGAGTGGGGTGGAGAAGGAATAGACCATGCCCCTTCACCATGGATTATTGTGGTCCCATAGTACATATAAACAATTGTGCCCAGGGTTTGAGTAGCTTTGTTTGAGGTCACTTACCCGTGTGGATAACCTAAGCTACTTATCTCTGACTACAGAAAACATCATAACCTCACCCTGAACCTGGTTTCCCAGGGACTTTGAATCAGTCTAAATAACACCAAAGATACCACCAACGAAAAAAGCACGCCAAGTTTCTGTTCTAACAAGCAAAATGAAAACCAAAAGTAGCCATTAGGATAGCATTAAAATGTAAAGCCCATCAAATATTTCTCACTCTATCACAGAACTCAGGTAAAATTAGCTCCCACAGAGAGGTCGAGATTTCAGGTCAGGCTGGTCATGGGAGGACATGGAAGGCAGAATTAACTGATGTGAACTTTCTGGGTTGCACTGACCCGATCTGGGGTAATTCCTGGGAAGTCTGCTGCAGGCTTTACAGAACAGAACACTCATTGCTTTAGAATCATCAAGAGCCAAGCTGTGCTGCCTCTCTTGTGGAAGCGGTCAAAGAGCAGAAGTCCAGAAACGCCCAGGAGTCCTCAGAGCTCTGTGCTGCCCTCCGGGCCGCTCTCCTGTGCTGAAGTCCTCAGAGCTCTGTGCTGCCCTCCGGGCCGCTCTCCTGTGCTGTTACCAACCTCGCAGGTAGGGGCTCAGATACTTTGTAACGAAAGTGCTGCTTCTTTTTGTCCTAACCATTTTTTACTACCATTTCTTCCTAAGTAATTTTTTTGCTTTACCCATTAGTATCTTCCCTTTGATTTCCTTGAGTTTATTTTATTCACCTATTCTCATCTTTTTAATTACTTTTTATTCTTTGACAATTCTGTGCATGTACACAATGCTTTTGGTCCGTTTTCTTTCACACCACGTTAACTTCTCTCATCCTCATCCCACTCCTGTTGAACCGCTTCTTGCCAGCAAACCTCTTTAGTTTCACGGTGTGTGTGTGTGTGTGTGTGTGAGAGAGAGAGAGAGAGAGAGAGAGAGAGAGAGAGAGAGAGAGAGAGAGAGAGAGAGAGAGAGAAAGAGAGAGAGGGTGAGTGTGTGAGTGTGGGTGAGAGTGTGTGTGAGAGTGAGTGTGTGTGAGTGTGTGAGAGAATGGGGTGAGTGTGTGAGGAGTGGGGGTGTGCACTTGTGTGAGTGTGTGAGACAGTTGTGTGTGTGTGAGAGAGTGTGTGTATGTGTTTGAGTATGTGAATGTGTGTGTGTGAGAGTGTGTGTATGTGTTAGAGTATGTGAGTGTGTGTGTCTGAGACAGTGAGAGAGAGAGAGAGAGAGAGAGAGAGAGAGAGAGTGGGTGTGTGCATGTGTGTGTAAGAGAGTGAGGTGTGTGTGAGTGTGTATGTACATGTGTGTGAGAGTGAGTGTGTGTGAGAGTGGGTGTGTATGTACATGTGTGTGAGAGAGTGTGAGTGTGAGAGAGAGAGTGGGGTGTGTGCATGTGTGAGTGTGCATGTGTGAGTGTGCATATGTGAGAGAGTGTGTGTGAGAGTGGGGGTATGCACTTGTGTGACTGTGTGAGTATGTGTGAGAGAGTTGTATGAGTGTGTGAGTATGTGAGTGTGTGTTTGAGAGTGTGTGTGTGTGAGAGAGAGAGAGAGTGGGGGTGTGTGCCCGTGTGTGAGTGTGTGAGAGTGGGGTGTGTGTGAGTGTGTATGTACATATGTGTGAGAGAGTGTGAGTGTGTATGTGAGAGAGAGTGGGGTGTGTGCTTGTGTGTGAGTGTGTGTGTGAGAGTGTGTGTATGAGAGTGGGAGCTGTGCACTTGTGTGAGTGTGTGTGAGAGTGTGTGTGTGTCAGAGAGTGTATGTGTGAGAGAGTGTGAGAGAGTGGGTGTGTGTGCATGTGTGTATGAGTGTGTGTGAGAGAGTGGGGTGTGTGCATGTGTGAGTGTACATGTATGAGAGTGTGTGTATGTGTGGTGTGTGGTGTGTGTGTGTGTGTGTGTGTCAGAGAGTGTATTGTGAGAGAGAGTGTGTGTGAGAGAGTGGGTGTGTGTGCATGTGTGTGAGAGAGTGGGTGTATGTACATGTGTGCGCGTGTGCGTGTGAGAGAGTGGTGTGTGTGTGAGTGTGAGTATGTGAGTGAGAGTGGGATGTGTGCATGTGTGAGTGTGCATGTGTGAGAGTGTGTGTACGTGTGGTGTGTGTGTGTGTGTGTCCCTGAGTTTAATAGGGTGGCTCCTGTGTTTCCCCATCAATCCTTAATCGTCAATAGCTTCTTGAAGGGGCGGGGCATTGAGAGCCCCTCCTGTGTCCATGATGGAATGAACGCTGATGAGCCCGTCTTGTGTGGGTAACACGGCCGCTGCCAGTTTGTGAGCGCAAGGCTGTGTCATATCCAGGAGATGGCATTTCCAGTCTTCCTCCCCATTCTCTGGTTCTTTCCTTGTTTTCCCCACTCTTTGGTGGTGTTCCCTGAGCCTTAGAAGGGTTGGTGTGCATGTCCCTTAGGGTCGAGCTCTCACACTGGACTTGCAGAAGAGAATGGAAGCGTGTGTGGAGTTTTAAAATTAATACTAAAAAAGAACACACCGTGACCATGCAGTGAGAACCTCACCATGCTGTCAGTACCCCCAGTGTGGTAGTTTGACTGTAGCTGGTCCTCATAAACTCACAGGGAGTGGCACTATTAGGAGGTGTGGCCTTGTTGGAGGAAGTGTGCCACTGTGGGAGCGGGAGCGGTGAGGTCTCCTTTCCTCAGTCTTCACTCAGTGTGACACTCAGTTCACTCCCTGCTGCCTGTAGATCAAGATGGTTAACTCTCAACTCCTTCTCCAGCACCATGTCTGCCTGCACACTGCCGTGTTCCACCCCGAAGACAATGGACTAAACTTCTGAATTGTAAGCTCCTCCAATTAAATGTTTCCTTTATAAGAGTTGCCATGGTGGTGTCTCTTCACAGCAATAGAGACCCACCTAAGATATTCAGCGTTTCTATTCAAAATATTTGCATTAATTATGCTCTCAATTCCGTCACTTATGCATGTTGAGGCATTGCATCGATGGCTCCTGATGGATGTGTATTGCTTGGGAACTTCCTGTTTTCAATTGGTGTTGTTTTTGAGATTCTTCTCTGCAGATGAAGCTACAGCTCTTTCATTTTCACTTTGATACAAGTTTCTGTTTGGATGTGTGAAAATTACTGTTCACTATTGCCGAGGGCATCTGGATTGCTCCAAGTTTTAACATTTCTAGTTTGTTTTCACTTCCTTCCTTCCTTCCTTCCTACCTTCCTTCCTTCCTCCCTTCCTTCCTTCCTTTTTATATTATTATAATTATTATTGTTGCTGTTTTTCTTTTGCTCCATTAACAAGGATGCTGGGCTTATTGTTTTCTGTGTGCCTTAGATATTCTTGTACAAGGTTTCTCCGAGGAAGTGAATTAGTTACTTTTTATTGCAACAAAGTAACAGACAAAAGCAACCATGGACAGAAGGGTTTATTTGGGGTCATGGTTCTGAGGGGACATTAAGGTGAGAGGCTGCTGGTCATGTGACATCACAGGAAAGCAGAGAGGTAGCATTGCATCCACAGTCAGGAAGGCAGAGAGAGGTAGATGCTGGCCCTCAGACTTTCTTCTCCTTTATTCCAGTTGGGGACCCTGGCCCCTGTGGTGCTGCCACGGTCAGGGTGACTCTTCCCACATCAGTGTACCCGACTGGAAACTGCTTTCTCAACAAGTTCATTCCTAATTGACAAGTTGAAAACCAATGCTAAGCATCACATCTGTGGTGTTCAACAGAAAGCTACATCAATAATGTAAATTTTTCTAATAACCACATAAATATGAAACCAATTTAATGACATGTAATAACCTAATATATTAAAACATTGGCTACATCAACACGTAACCAGTATAAAAATTATGAATGAGTTAGTTTACATCATCTTTTCCCAGTGCGGTGTCTTTGAATCCAGTGAGTGGTTTGTGTTATACACATTGCAATTTATATTCCCCCATTTCCGTGGTTCAGTTGCTGGTGGCTACTGAATGTAGATTGCATGGCCTTAAAGCAGGCAGGCATAAACTAACTGACTCACAGAGTGTGCAGGTTTGGCTCTACCCAATAATGCCCAATTATTTCCCAAAAGTTGCATTCCCTCCATCAGTTATTTTTATATGTTATTTATTTATGCATTTATTATCATTTACATGAGTATGTGCATGCTCTGTGTGTGTGCAGGGTGCATAGACCAAGGCGTGCATGTGGACATCAGAGTGGGGGTGTACACCGTGGCATGGATGGGCAAGCTGGGGGGACACACCATAGCAAACATATGAAGACTCGGGGGACATACGCCATGGTGCACATACGGAGATCAGAGGATGACTTTGTGGAGTCCTGCTGCTCCTCCCACTGTTATGTAGGTTCTGGGGATCCAGCACTGGGCTCTTGGCTTGCCCAGCTGGCACAGTTACACTGTGTCATCTTGCCGGTCTTGTCTGTTCCCAATGGATTAAATCTGTATTGAGGCTTGGAGTTGATCAGAGCTGCTTGCATTTGCATATCTGGTGGTTATAAAAGTATGGGATTTTAGCATTAACTTTCTGATTATTGATGAAGATTCTCTAATGTCTTTATGGGCTGCAGCTGTGGTACTTTTTCCTCGGTTTTCAGTCGGGTTCTTTTTATTACCTATTTGTAGAAGTTCTTTTCAAAGTCTGTAAACCGTTTCTCTCTCAATTATATCTAATGTAATTATCTTCCACTCTGTGACTCCTCTTCTTACTGTATAATTTTTTAAAATGCTCTCATTTTAACAGTTTCACAGAGATCTCCATTTGTGCTGCACAATTCAATGATTTTAGTGTGTATTCTTGAAGCGGTGTAGCTATCATGGCGGTTACTTGTTGAACATTTTACCAACCCCCCCAAGATGCGGTACCATCAGCAATCACTCCTCATTTCTTCGGCAATCATTCTTAACTACCACCCTGAAAGTACACATTATCTGGAAAATTGCCCATCATCCTTTCCGGACGGTAGTTCTTGTGGATCTGACTGGTGTCAGTTTCTTCCTTCAATACAGCATTTATTTTCCTTTTCTATCCATCTTCTTGGATTCATTATTGTCAAATATTTTATATTTATGCAAGTTGTTGCTCTAAAAGTAAAATGTGCATATTGTTTCATACAATTGCATTTTGAGTCAGAGGAGAAAAGGATGCAATTGTACTGACTTCTATAGTTTCCTGGGAAACTCATTCCAGATCTTTCGGTAGATGGTTATAGGCACACAGCTGTCCATATCCAAGTCCTTTACATGAAAATGATGTAGTAGTTTTACAAGATCTATACATATTCTCTCATTTTAAATGATCCCTAGATTACTTATAATACCCAACGCAGTGTGAATGTTATATAAATAACTTTATGCTGTATTTTTAGATAATAATGACAGGATAAGGGTTTTATATGTTCAGCAGGGACACTTTTTTTTTGTCCAGTGTTCTTTTTGTTGTTGTTGTTGTTTTGTTTTGTTTGTTTGTTTTAATCCAAATACCGAATTCTCTGCAGAGGCAGAGCTCCCAGACCCATCTGAACAACCACTCATCTCTCACTTAGAAGGATCTAACTGGCAGCACTTTCCCCTTTCAACGTGGCTCTTAGGACGCTTACCTTGTGTGATAGTTGATCTTCGTTGTCACCCTGACTGATTAGAGTCATTTAGGAAACACAGCTCTGGTGTGTCTGTGAGGGCATTTCCAGAGAGGCTCAACGGCTGGGAGCTGACACACCTGAATGTGCGTACCCTATCTCACAGGCTGGAGGCCTGGACTGGAGGAAGGAACAAGCTGAATGCAAAAGTCGTTCCTTCTTGCTTTCGAGCTGCAGGTGCAGTGTGGCCGTGGCCGGCCGTCTGTGGCACACACACTCCTGCTGCTCCACACTCCTGCCCCCAGCTCTCCTTCAAACCATCAGCCAAACAAACCCCTCTTACCTCTGCTTCTGTCGTGTATTTTGTTACATCAAGAAAAGCAACAAGCACAGTGAAAAAAACAACTTTCACTTGTAAAATTCTTTTATATTTCTATAGATTGTAACCTCAACAACACAGTTACATACACACAGTTTGTAACAGTACATTTTAATTCAGCCAAGGGGAGAAAGGAGAAAACATATGGTATTAATCAGCTTTGTAGAATTACTGGCTCTCTTAGTTTTTTTGCCACATAGAATCAAATGACCATCTGGGATCAAGGACTTTTAATCCTGAAGAATGAATTTTAACATTTTCTGTCAGGCAGCTTAGCTAGCAACCTATCGTTTTAGTTTTTACCTGGGATGCCTTTTGTGTCTTGACATCTAACACGAATAAATAAATGACCCAGAGACAGATATCGGGGTTCAAACTTCAAGCTGAAGATCAGAAAAGCAAAGCAGCTGGTCACTAGCTCTCACCACTATCTCAGACTAAAAGGTGATCCTGGCTCCACCAAACCTCAGACTGTAACCTCTCCTCAGCATGGCTGGAGAATCCTGAGATTTCATTGTCTTCCTATCCTGAACGTGACTGGAGAATGAATGCCTGAGACTGACTACTGAAGGCCCTGCTCCTATCTTTTATACCCCTCTAGCTGGGATTAAAGGTGTGTGATCCCAGCTGTTTCTCTTCAGGACTGCATCAGTCTGTGTAGATCATGGCTGGGACACACAGAGATCCTTCTATCTCTTAATCCGGAGTCCTAGGATTAAAGGTGTGTACCACCACCTCCTAGCTTCTGGCTGCTGGGATTAAAGGTGTGCGCCTGCCTTCTATGGCTCGTGGTTGACTTTGCTTTCTGAATCCTCAGGTGTGCTTTAATAAATCATAAATAATACGTCATCACATTCACTTTCATAAACTAATTTTGGTAGATATGAAATCCTGGGTTAACAACTCTATTTTTTTTTTAATGTGTCAGTGACTTGAGTATGTCACACCACAGACTTCTGACCTCCACCGTTCCTGCTGAGAAGCCACCTCCTTCACAGCTGCCCCCATGGTTTCTCTCTTGGTACCTGGTCCAGCATCCCTGTGGTATGCCTCCGAGGCTGTTCCTCACCATTGGAAGTGACATCTTCTCGGATGTGTACGTTCACATTTTTCAACGGACTTGTTAGTCCTCTGCCCTACGCTGTCTCTGTTAGACTCTTCTGTTAGAGTCTCCCAGTCACCACGGTGGCTCCCACTGCGGTCAGCAGTGCTCTGGACTTGGGGATGGCATTGATGTAGCTTTATACACTGACTAACCCAAAGTCACGTTCCTTTGCAGAGACACCTCATAAATGAGCATTTTTCACTCTCTCCTTTTCTCTGAATAGTTGAGCCCATATTCTCCAATGCATCTTGCCCCCAGCATCGCCCCGGCCCCGCCCCGCCCCCGCCCCCAGCTGCCTTTCACCACCACAACCTTCACTGGTTTGGTAATCTCCCTCAACTGCAGCTTCTCCACAGGCTCCAGATAACCTCAGTTCTCCCGGAGACAGAGGGGGTGGCCTAGGAGGCCTGTTTCACTTCCCAGGAAAATTCACAAACCACAACTGTGAATCTGGGCATTGCTTTGCTGAGCTGCAGCCCTGTTTTTAGGAGTTGAGCACTATGTGGCAGACAAGGGCACCTTTAGCAGCATCTTGAGCAACATGGAGATGGCCCTACTCACTGTTCTATTGCTGTGAAGAGACACTGTGACCAAGGTAACTTATGGAGAGTTTATTGGGACCTACGGTTTTAGAGGGTTTTTGAAACTTCAAAGTCCAACCCCAGTGGCACACCTCCTTCAATAAGGTCGCATCCTCTAACCCTTCCCCAAACAGTTCCAGCAACTAAGAAGCAAGCATTCAAACATATGAGCCCACTGGGGCCATTCTCATGTGAATTACCACAAAAGCCTCAATCCCTTCAGTTGGGATACACGAGTACACAGACTATTGCTACTGATTTCTGAGTTAATTGCATTATGAAAAGAGCATGATTTTATGTTATTAGGCATTTGGAGGTTGTTGAGACTTGCCTATGCTTAGAACAAACATATACATTCACACTCCAACAGGAAGATTTGCCTGGGATAAATGTTAAACTAGATTGATATTAAGAAGAGGTGTGACTTGTTGCTGTCCGAGAAACCAGTGTCTCTTATCCTATTTATGGCCAAGCATGTGATGAAATTCTTAAGGGTTTCACATGTATTTAGAAGGGTAAACATCATGCATTTGCTTTTCTTCAAATAAAATTCTGGTTGCAATTTGACCTTGGGCATGATTATGAGGAAGTTGATTCTGGGAATGGGTGTGAACACTTAAACACAGTCATTTTCCTGAGCCCTCCTATATCTCAGACCTTCCATCTGGATCCCTGTCCTTCCTGCCTCTACTCCATGCTTGAAAAAAATTTAGTGAAGGTTAGCCATTGAAAAAACTCAATTTTGTTCTGCCTGAGCATGCCTGATTCTTGTTCTTGCAATATATTTTCACTTTGTATAAAATTCCGTGCTGACAGCATTTTTCTCCCAGCGTACTGAATGCCATTCCCACTCTTGATGCTGACAAACTGACCACAGTTCCTTTTTTTTTTTTTTTCAAGAGTGGTCTGTTTTTTTCTCTGGGTGGTTATTTTCACTTTTAGTAAACTTCTCCACTTAGGAAATTTCAAATACACAATAGTATATGGATATATTTGAATAGTGTGTGGGATCCTAATGTACTCTGGCTTTTAAAATATTTATTATTAGGCCAGTTGGCAAAGATACTAGTGTTTAAAAAGAAGGAAGGTGGGCTGGTGAGATGGCTCAGCTGTTAAGAGTAGTTGCCACCAAGTCTGAAGACCTAAATTTTATTCTTGGAACCCACATAATAGGAGTGGCTCCCAAAGGTTGTCTGACCTCCACATTCATGTCATAACATGTGAGCGCGTGTACTCACGCGCACACACACACAATTAATCAATGAATTAATAAATAATAAATAAACGAACAAATTAAAATATATTTCTTCTTTCCATTTGGTATATCAATGTTTTCATGTGTGTATTGTTTTTTATGTCATATGTGATCATACCGGTTAGATTCTTTTACCCATTCAAATGTTATGTTTGCCTCACTTCCAATAGACATCACTCTGGAGCTCTGTGGAGAGGGAGCATGACTTCTTCATCTCAGCACCACTGGTGCCACTCTGCATTGATCAGGGCAGAGCACCTGTGAACTCTGTCATCTGGGTATCAATTTGTACCAGCCTCCAATGATACCCAAATGTCAACCAAAGATGTTGCCAAATGTCCCCTGGAGGAGAAAATTGCCCCAGCCAAGAGACACTGATCTACACCTCTGTTAAATCTTCTGTCCACCCTCTCTGCTTCCCAATTTTTCTCCAAATACAAATGCCCGAAGCCCATGCTAACTCTAGACTACAGATTGGATAATTTCTTTACTTCCGTCTCCAGCTATGCCTTCTTGGTCATCAGCAATGTTTTTTGGCCTTCTGGTATTTAATCTTATCTTTTATTTTTATAGTTTTGTATTTTGTCTACAGTACTTTCAGGATTTTAAGTCATAGTTGGTATTTCTTTTTGCCCATTTTTCTAAGGAATCCTTAAAATCATTTATGGTTCATTTATTCTGAAACTTGTATGTAACGATTCTCCTCCTCCTCCTCCTCCTCCTCCTCCTCCTCCTCCTCCTCCTCCTCCTCCTTCTTTGAGAAAGCCCCCCCCAGGTTTAATAGATACAAACTCCTGACTGGCTTTCCAGCCCTCTCCCCCAAAAAGAGATTGGAAAGGGAAAGCGGAAAACCACCCACGATTCTTGTTGGGCTGAATGGTGGCCTTAAGAGAGGGTTCACTGATGCCTGGGCTCACCACTAATCTAGGACCATGAGCGTTGTTGTTTGGGAATACATCATAAGAATCCAGGCTGCACCCCAAGTGAGGACCACAGTGACTCTGGGGTCCAAAGGCAGCACATTTGTTGGTAGTCCCATCGATGCTGAGGAGGCAGTGGAGTCATTTCTCATTCTACCGACACCGAGAACCTAGCTTTGAGGATCCTGGCTTCATTAGTAAAGGTTTGTTCTTGGACTCCCTCCTCCTAAGTCGACCTGTACTTTGTCTCTGGTGCTGCCTGAGCCTGGGATAATCCAAGCTCAATATCCCTTGTTCTGCCAATGCCCCCAGGATGAAAGCTGCTCCACTTTCTGCCTGCTTCTTGGGTTTACATCTTCACTTCATTTTTCTGCCTCAATGTTCCTTTTTCTCGCCAGCCTTTCCAAGCACTTCAGAGGGTGTTCACAAAGTTTTGCCAGCATTTTAAGCTATTTCCAGTGGGGAAATTGGTCGAGGTGCCTAGTTTTTTATTTTGCTGGCAGTAGATATTGAGTTCCATTTTTTTTCCTTCCCTAGTTACAAACCAATTAGTTTACTGGGCATGCCATTTAAAACTACCTTTTCATCCTGACTACCTGACCAGCCCTGAGTTTCTTAGGTCACTGTTTTATAGGAGTTACAGATGGAAAAATAAAACAGAGACACTTTTAGATTGCGATTTTCACAGACCTTCCCTTCGCCTTTGACTCTCTGGCAGGAACCAATTATAGGCCAATATGTGTGGCCTTAAAGCGGTCTCTTGGTTATTGAGTCTTTCACTGCCATGTCCCTGACTGAATCACCGTCTCAGCACAAATGGCCACTGCTCTGATGAATCTGTAATTTCCAGCATCGAAGAAACAGTTTCTGACACGCCCACCTCCTTCTAATGCATCCTTAAGATGCTGCATGCCACCTTGCAATGAGCTTGGAGCATACCCACATGCAATGCAGAAGAGAAAAATATGCCAAGAAAACCGTTTGCTGTTACCACGGTAATGATGAGCATAATGTGAGTGATAATGGCAGGAGTGTTTCTTCTGGACCACTGGACATACATACTTAAGATTTACCTGGCTCCATCAATCCAGATGATCTCACCTAATTAATCTCCTGAAAATTGGCCCTGGTATTTAATTATTGCTAGAATCAAAACTCATTAGTAACTTCTTCATAGCTAATAAACCATTCAGCACCTCACCTCATTCAGTACTCCTGGCATTAATACTGGCAACTAGCTCATGCCAATGGGACTATTGGCATTGTGGGACCTCCAACAGTATGTTTTTAATTGAGATAGAAGGTTCATTTTCTTCCTGCAAAAATGTCTTAAGGTAAAATTATTACATGTATGCTTTATGATGGAAAACGTCCAGTTTTAGCACCATGTCTGTTTGAAGATGTGCTTTCAGGAAATTTTGACTCAGCACTAGGTCTTGGGGTCACCTCTAAGTGGAGATGGAGTGGCTTCTGAATTATGCCACAACCTTGGCCTTGTAGTCCATCCACTCTGGGTCATGAGTGAGTTTTAAATATTTTGAAAAGCAATTGAAAACTCTCCAAAAGTCTGGCAAATTGCTTTCACTATGCCCTGAGGACAGGAGAATTACCCCACCAGAGACTCTTCCTGTATGCTAACCGCACATAGAGTCATTCACATTTCTAAAACACAAACAAGAAGACTGGAAGCCAGCATCTCTACCTTTGTGCCATTTTCGTCTTCAGACTCCAAAATCTCCATGAATGGTCCAAGCTTGGGACCACATTTGCATCTCTGTCGTCCCGTTTTTATTTTCTCTCCTCTAGCCTTTCCTCAAATCTTACGATCAAGATTTCTTCTGAAATTTTATGTGTTCTAGTTTCCTTTCTAGTTGCTGTGATAGACACTTAGAAAAGACAACTTGAAGAGGAAGGAGTTTATTTGGCTTACACTCCCAGTTCACAATCCATCGCTGAAACAGTCAGGTTAAGAACCCCAGCAGTGGTAACTTGATAGAAGAAACCATGGGGGAGCAGTTTTTGAGGTCTTGCTTAGCCACCAGCTGAGCCTCAATTGGGACCCACTTCTCAGGTGACTCTGGGGTGTGATACGTTGATGGTTAAAGCTAACTCGGGCAAGATAATTTGTAGGACCCATAGTATTCAAATACTTGTCTGATGTTTTGATTTTATTGGGGTTAGCATGTCTGGCAAGAATGTCACAGAAGAGAGTAGAGTCCTCTCCAGACCTCCTAACGTGGTGTCACAAAATGCCGCCTGCCTCAAGTCTGGTGGTGCTGATGTTAATCACTAGGTTAGGAAATCTGTCAAGCTTCCTACGATAAAATCACTCTCCTCACCCCTTCCTCACAATTATTAAGTATTAGCCTAAGGTGAGAGTTTTTAAGACTATGTAAATAAACTAGTCTCATCAACCTTTCAATTTGTTCATTTATTACTCTCAGTATTACAGTCCATGGTTTCCTGTTTCATTGCTGCGTATTCATTTTCTCCAAGCCCCATGCATTTGACAAACTCCCATGATAGCTTTTCATGTCGCCTCACTTTTATCACCACAACTGATTCACTTTTCCTCATCACCAAAACCAGGCCTTCCTCAGCATCTCCAGTTAGTCTGCATCATGCAGGGCATTCCAGAAACAAGGGCAAAACTAGCAGGCGTGTTCATTGCTGTTGGGACACAGCTGTCCTCTGGTGTTTTCACGGACAGAGATTGGCTTTCCGTGTCTGTCCCTCTTGTATCTGATCAGTGGTAAATAAAGCCTTATAAACGGAGTTTGGTGTTTTTTTGTTGTTCAACATTGAACATTTGAAACAAATAGATAAGCAGAGAGAGATCACCCATGGTGCCACTGGGGAAAGAAATGCTGTTGACATTGTCCCATTCCTGGGGGTTGGGAGCCATGTTGAATCTTTTCCTGAGTACCTGGTGTCACAGGTGATGCCCTCAGCTGTACTGAGCAGAAGATTTGCTACACAGTCAGTGCTCGACAAAACCCAGATGCCAGTGTTTATTTATACCACGTAAATGAAGTCAATGGCCATTGTAGCATAGTCCATAGATGGTGAATTCTTACACTCTTGAACCAAGCTTTTTGGTGAACTCAGCCAGAGAGGGAGTCACCCCAATGCAGGGTGCCTCACTCTGAAGTCTGGGCCCTGGGCCATCTCAGCTTCTCTCTCTGTTTGGAAACATGTTTTCCTGAGATAGTTGCCAATTTCCAGCCCGTTATTCTTGCTCCTATGTTGGCACAATCTTGTGTTCAAGTCATTTATCAGATGTCCCTCCCAGATGGGGAAAATTCTAGACAAACGCAATGAGGTAAAGGCCAGATAACACTACTGCCAATAATAAGACAAGCCTGTTTATGAAGAACCCAGTCAGAGGCACTTGCCAGCTTCAGTTCAGCTTTTATACTGATCTTGGCAAATACAAGGAAATAGCCATTCCGACAGTGTTGGAGGGTCAGAAGTACCTGGTCCTAGTTGTGCTAGTAAGTCCCTTGACAGGGATTTCAGGAAGACCTGCCAATGGACATTGATGTGTACAATGGTTACTGGGTAAGGTTGTGGCTAATAAAATCTTTCCTGGGAAAGTTATCAAGTTGGATGAGGTATTGGGTAAGTCACAGGATACCTTTTGCCATTTATCTTTCCCTGCCAGGTTTTCTATCCCTTTCCATCTACTTAGGCCATCTTGGGTGGGGCCTCGGTATCAGGGACCCTTTTCATCTGTTCTTGTGTTTGCACAGCCTATGTTGTCTTACAGAAGCAGTGACCTCAAGCTGGGGTGGGCTTTTAAATGTGTTTGAATTAGCAGGTCACTCTGTATAGCTGAAGTGATTCTACTTCTCATTTCATTTTAAAGATGGATCATGGTCTCCCCTGTGCCATCACAGGCAGAGAGGAAGCACACAGTGGCGTGGAATTTCACAAAGTAATGCGTTACCTTGGCAGTGTAGTACATTGAATTAGATTTGTGTGTGAAATGTAGATACAGCCGTGTCTTCCTCATGGGCCATTCTGAGGTGTCAATGAGATGATATTCAGAAGGCTTTGCCAGGGCCTGGCACCTGCCTGGTACTTAGCAAGGGGAGCTGAGATGTTGACGGGAATCCCAGGAACAGTGGGTCTTCTCCATCCTGTAGACACAGCCATCGTTCACAGGGCTGGACACAGTTAGGTGTTTACTGTCCTTGCCTAGTACTCGATGTGGAGCAGTTACCAGGGTCTTTCTTGGCCTCATTCAGAAACTGGTGGCTTGCACTGCTTTTTAAGAGAATGAGTTACCCGACTATGGGTAATTCTAAAGTAAATACCAACTCTCTTATCTCTCTGCCTCCGGCTTATCTCCCGACCCCTAGCTATCCTTTCCCGCCAAAGCCTGAGCCTGCAGGCAACATTCAACTTGCTCTCAGCCCTCCCCTGATTCAGTTCTGGGAACATCTCTGGTCTTCATTTCACCTATACCCAGTTCCTCACTTGCCCTGAGTCCCAAGTTTTCATTCATTTTATCAAAGGATGGCATGACTCAATTGTTGAAACATACATGAGAAAGGGGTATGGAGCAGGAGTCTAAGAAACCCCACTCAATCCTGAACTTTAGCATAGACGCTAGGGCACACAGATATGCCTCCAGGGCTCTGGGAGCCTCCCAAGCTGCCATCTTGGACAGCTGGTGCCTTGGATGCCTGCTCTACACACAGCTATCACTGGAAGAGTTCTCAAGGTTAGCTCTCTGGGTATGCTCTTCCCTTTCCTGAACATACTCACTTGCTGCCTACTGCCTGCCTAAGAGAACACTCACTAATCTTGCCATTGTCATCAGCTGATTAGCTGTAAGTTGCTTAATCTGTCTCTGTGACTCAGTTTCCACATCTGTAAAATGGGTTATGGTGAGGTTGACACTGGCTGTGTGAATAAAATGCTCAGATCTGCTCCTGGCACCTGTAAACGAAGACATCTTCAGTTACTAGATGCTGTTACACACATCACACTTTTCTTATCAGATTATTTAAATTAATCTAAAAGTTTCATAGTCTTGTGTTTAATATGAGACCTAAGACTTGTTTGTTTGCCACATAGTGTCTTGGCTCCTACAGAATTCTGTAGAATGAGACTTGGGATTTCTAGACAAATATTTCTCTTATGAACTTTATTATAGCTCACCTGTGTCAAAGTGATCCTAGGTGAACGCAGATTAGGCCCCAGTCAGAACTATGGAACTAACATTTATAGATGAGGGAGGGCACAGAACTACATGCTAACACTGTCCTCGGGAGAATCTTCTGTGTCACTCAGAGAACTCCTTGAGGGTGTAAGCATTCCCTCCCCGTCTCTGATGCTGCCCCGGGGAGCCCATGGCTCCAGCCCAGCCTCGGGATGATAATTCTGAGGTGCCATTCCCACCAATCCATTTCCTCTCGTTCAATTTTATTTTAAAAAGCCTCATCCTGTCCCTCATTTCAGAAATATTGACTTCAGTCCAAAATCCACCCCCAGCACCCAGCGGGACTTTTAGAGGTCCCAGATCACATGATTAAATATCTCTCTATGACTGGCAAAGGGTCTTCATTTTTTTGATCATTCTCCCTCATGGCCAAGGTTTGTTTGGGTTCCATGTCAACAACTAACTAATTGTTTTGCCATTCTTCTCTTGTGTTTTCCCCCCTGACATTAGGCCACATTTAAGCTGTGGAACAGGCTGTCCATACAGTGTGTGCCATAATTACCGTTTTGCAATTTCACACCAGCAAAAATTTATTAAAACTTCACGACTCATTAATAGTAAGTGATCATAATCGCTTAATAGAAAAGGAAACTGGGGTAATGACGCGGCTTTGATGAACGTGTTTGACCTTAAGTCATGAAGTCGAGTGAAATTAATATCGCCAAGTGTTGAACATAAGGTTATTTACAGTGCACATTATTTCAATCATCTTAAGAGCAAATAAATGTGTTTTGAGTTTGACTGGATCTGAAAGCCTTTTAAGTCTTCATAACAGATTAAGGGAGTGCTAATGAACTCCTACACAATGACAATTAAGTGACAGGATGCCAGGAGAAGGAAATGGCTCTTTCTGTGGAATGCTGGAGCGAAGTCATTCTTTCTCTGCGTAAATGTGCAGAAGCACTTTGAGGGTAGAAACTGTCACTTGGGATGTGGTGGCAGCAATCTTATAAGGACAGCCCAAGCAAGCGGATGAGGGTCTATGACTCCTCAGATCCTGTGTGTGTGTGTGTGCGTGTGTGTGTGTGTGTGTGTGTGTGTGTGTGTGTGTGTTCGTGTGTGTTCGTGTGCGCGTGTGAGCATGTGTGTGTGCGTGTGTGTGTGTGTTCATGTGTGTGTATGATCACGTGTGTGTGTGTGTGTGTGTGTGTGTGTGTGTATGTGCTCATGTGTGTGTGTGTGTGCGAGTGTGGGCTTATGATCACGTGTGTGTGTGTGTGTGTGTGTTCATGTGTGTGCGTGTGATCGTGTGTGTGTGTGTGTGTGTGTGTGTGTGTGTGTGTGTGTGCGTGTGTGTGTATGGAGGCACGCATGTGGAAGCCAGTTGTGGGGCTTAGGGCTTGTGGCTTGTGTCCCTGTTGTTCCTCTGGAGGCTGATGGTATTTATTTTGCCTTCAGACTTTCTCTTACTGGCCTGAAGTTCACCTTGTGAGGCTGGGTTGACTGAACTATAAGCTCCAGGGATCCACCTTGCTGACAGGAAATGCTGAAATAAGTGTGTGCCACCACACCCAGCTTGTTAAGGGTGAGCTCTAAGGCTCAAACTCAGGTCCTTGGGCTTGCAACGAAAGCACTTTGCTGAGTGAGTCATCTCCCTAGGCTTTTATACCATTTATAAAAACTGTCTTTATCTCTTTGGTTTTCATGGGCTCTGTTGTAGGCATCCAAAATACATCTGATGGTGTGGACGCCCCAGTGAGAGTGAGGCCTTCTACTACATCCAAGAAGTCTGTGCCCAGCCCAGGGCACAGAAAAGAAGTACGTCTTGCTTCTGTTTCCATGCAGGCAGGGAGTGTCTACCACTTGGTAGACACTGCCTCCCCAAAATTCCTCAACAGAGGAGGCATGAGCCTGCAGGAAAGTAGGCTCAATTAGTCTTACAAGAATGAGTTAGTGTACATTTAGACTCCTACCGGGTATGTGGCCTGGTGTTTGTCCCTTTGACAACTGGTAAACTGAGATTCAGAAAATGCAAGCAGCTTTGTTTCTAGAGTATGCATGCTGGGGACACACAGACGCTTCTCCTTTCTTTGGTGGGAATTGATGTTTCCAGCCTTTCAGGGGAGGGACGTCTCAAGCTCTTCAGGCTGAGTGTACCTTGTCACAGAGGATGACAGGAGCACTTGAGTGACACAAGCTATGAGATCAGTGGGGGTTTCAGATTGAGGGCTCATTGTGAAGTGGAGCCAATTAAAGGCTTTCTGGGGGGGAGATGGTCGGGGGGGGGGAGATGGTGGCAGAGGCATGGTGAACAGGGCACATTTAGAAGGAGGTGATTTAGATCAGAGCTGGGGACCGAGTGACCTGGTGACAGTGAGGCTGGGAGGATGAGGGTGTGGATGAAGACCAGGTACATGGGGGAACCACAGAACAGGAGCAGCAGAGGGAAGGCCACACCCCACTAGTCGATATTAGATTCGTCAGCAAAGGGACGAGCTAGACAGAGGGTGTGGTGGGGTTTGAGGCTGGTGACTAAGGGATCCTTGGCACCCCAACTTAGCAAAGGTTCTGTGGGTCTGTCTCTTCCTCTGCACCCTACTGGACCTCCTTCATGTCCTCCTCTTTTGCAAAGGGGCCATCCCCGGCCTGATGAGCCTAGCCTGGGAGCTGTTCCAGGTCTCCCTCACCTGTAGGTGTGCAGTCAAGCCAGCTCCCCTATGTTTCCACTGCTCTTTGAGCACCCCAAGCCATCAGCTCGTCTATACACTTGCACTGCCCCACCTGCTCTGGGAGCACCCCAGATGCTTTTCTGCGTGGACCATGGCCACAACCTGATTCCCTGCACTGATTGTTCAATGCCATTCTCTCTGCCTCAGGTCTTTGTCTCCAACCCCAGTAACTTTGCACAGTCATGTTGGCTGGAAAGCTTTCTACAGTACACCATGCCACACCACTCCCACCTTGTCCAGGCTGTGCCCTGCCCTAAGTTGTTCTTTTTCCGATTCAAAAATCTTTAAAAAACAAAACAAAACAATCAAACAGCAGCCAACAACAACAAAACTACTTGGGTTTTAAAAAGTCAGAACGTTCTCAAAGAGACTTCCTCTGGTCACCCAGATGACAGCCACACCCAGGTCACCCCCTTGTAGTACCCCGTGAATTTCACAGCAATGAGCGCCAGGTGTTTCCATGGTGTTTGTCACAGTGTCCGCACATAGGCTGGGTGCCCGTGTCATCACACTTCACCCTCAGAACAAACAGCTAATGGCACCAGTGATATAAGTGCCACTGTCATCCAATGCTATCTTTTGACAAATGACACTTGTCATTGTCACATGGTCTTACTCTGCTGCAGTCATAAACACTCCTCCCATGACTGTGTGGGTTCAATGAGAAGACAGACCCGTCTCTGCTATTCTCCACTGCACCCAGCACCTAGAAGGACGTCTGGAGCATCTGCTGTGGGCTGGGGGTTGAAGGAGAGAGCGGAGTCTTCCCAGGGAGGCTGGGCACACGGGAAGCTGAGTGAGAAGGTTCCACGAGAGAGGGTGCTGTTTTTTCTGGGTTTAGGCGGCAGCTGAAGCTGGGAGCTGGGAGTTGGGAGCTGGGCCTTGGGAGCTAGGAACTGGGAAATGGGAGCTACAGGAGGTAAATGAGCTCTGGGCTGGGAGCTAGGGATGTATAAATGAGCTCCCCAGAAGGAACAGGGCAGAAGAGGACAGAGAACAGCCACTGACTATTCTTGTGAAGGCACACAAGCAAATCTGAGTCAACACTCATTAAAGTGTCACCAACAAATTGAGCATCAAAAGGACCACACTTTACTCTCAGCAAGTCAAATCAGAAAAAAAAAAAAAAAGAAAAACCAAGTACAATCTCTAGCTTTCCATAGACCCAGACATCATCAGTGTAATTCCACAGGTTTCTTCAAGGATCTAATCCTGGACAAGTGGCATGATTTACCAGCGCCAGATAACCCAAGGTCACAGCATACACCTAAGGTCAGCCATGCTTGCTTCACCTGAAGCCTAGGGCTCCCTTTCACTCATGTGGTTTTGCCAAATTACTTAACCTGAGTCTGTTTCCTGATGAGCAAAACTAAGACGGCAGCATCTGTCTCCGGGGGAACTACAGAGGTTTACTGTGGCACCTGCATTTGTGTAAGCCATTAGTGGAAGAGGACACCCAGGAGAGAATTGGGAAAAGAAGGAGGCTAATTAGAAACCAAAATGGAAGTGAATTCCATGGTGGGAGTGTCAGCGGGCAGAGCTGCAGGATCTAGACAGCACCTGGTCAATGAATGGGACTTGATGGCTGTGTGCTGCTGGGTTTGCTGGGGTAAAGCTGATGTGAGGGCTCCTTGCACAGACAATGGGCCCATCAGGAGGTAGCACTGCATTCAAGAGTTTCTCCAGCCCCTACATGCTGCTTTGTAACTTTAGGACGTTTTAGTGTCTGCCCATGAGGCCACCACCTTGGCCCTTTGCTTTTGTTCATCAACCAGGCTCGTGAGAAACAGCTATCACATAAAGCCGTGACTGGTAGCCCTGTGCTGTGTATCTGAAACTGGCAATCTCCTAAATTATAGTAGAGGTTATTTCAAGGAACACTTCATATTCTGTAAAAAAAAATATGCCTTTCAAACTTTCTGAATATGTAGACGCGCTCTGCAGAAGTTGACAGTGCACCCTGCATTAAAATACCCTGAGATCTCTGCATTGAAAGAGGTCACTGAGGGAAGTTGGGAAATCAACGGAGCCCCTGGTGTCAGGGGAGGCCTGAGACATACCAGGTGGTTGAACCCTCTGCTGTGGACCAACAAGGTGTGCACAGAATGTGGACGGTCAATCGGCCTCACACTGGAGGGTACGAGGAGCCAGAAACAGCATGGGGTATAGATGTTGTGCAAACTGAGCCCCTTCTCTCTTAAGATGTCACTCAAGACTCGGGACAGAAGTGTGCCAGGAAAGGCATCATAAATCTGCTGTGCCAGGCTGTTTGTTTCCTCTTAGGATACTAGGCAGTCATCACTGAATGCCACAGCCAGGAAGGAGAAATGGGCTGAGGTGAGGGCCATGTGCACAGCACATCTGTTATCTTTTCTTATCTGGTCTACATTTTCTTCTCTGTTGGGGTAATTTTTTTTTCTCAAGTTCCTCAGCTGGAGTGGAATCCTTGCACAGCTGCAGATAAAACTCTTTCCATCACCAGTGGAGAATCTGGCTCCTGCGTGCCTACCAGAGGCGACCCTGGTAGGGATGGGTGCTAGAGCAGAGAGCTGTAAGTCCTGACAAGTGGGGCCTAGTGGGGCGTGTGAGGTCTTTGGAGGCTTGCCCTTGAAGGGGATTGTGGGTCCCAGCTCTTCGCCCCTGTCCCCTGCCCCCCACCTCTGTTTATGCCCCATGATACCAAGATTTGCTGCAATAATGTTATCAGTCATGGGCTTCCAAATCCATGAGCCCAAATAAACCCCAATCACACTCTGTCTCTCACACTCTATTTTGTATGTATGCATATATGTATGCATGTATGTATAGCTGTACATGATATAGATGTGTTCACCTGTGTGAATGCACACATGTAGAGGTCAGGTCCAATTTAGGAGTCATTCCTCAGACTCCATCTACCTTGCCTTTTTCTTTCTTTCTTTCTTTCTTTCTTTCTTTCTTTCTTTCTTTCTTTCTTTTTCTTTTTTTTTCAAGACAGGGTTTCTCTGTGTGGCTTTGGAGGCTGTCCTGGCACTCACTCTGGAGAGCAGGCTGGCCTCAAACTCACAGAGATCTGCCTGCCTCTGCTTCCCGAGTGCTGGGATTAAAGGTGTGCACCACCAATGCCCGGCTACATTGCCTTTTTCAATTAATTAATTTTGAGACAGAGTATCTCGCTAGAAACTGGGGCTCACCAATTTGGCTAGGCTGGCTGTTCAGCTAGCCCTCAGGATCTTCATCTTGTGTCTCCCCTGCCCCCAACACTGGAATTGCAAGTGTATACCACCACCCTCAGCATTTCCGTGTGGGTTCTGGGGTCTAATGAGGGTCCTCCCGCTTACAAGGGACCATCTCCTGGGCCCCAACCTTTTCTCTCCAACATTTGGAGAGACTTTAATTGTGTGAATTCCACATGTGTATGCCACTATTGGGACAGGCTCATGTCTACTCTGCATTTTATTCAGGGGGCATGCACGTCACATGGCATGTGGGGACCAGGGGACTCTCTTTAAGATGACATCTCTCAGGGGTTTGCTACAGTAATAGGAAGGTGACACACTCCTTGGTCTTGATCTGAACACTTGGGGTGTCCCAGTACTGAGGCAATGAGGCAGAGGGAACTGCAGTGACTGTCGTGCGTGGGTCTTCTCAGAGGGAAGCAATTCTGCCCCTCTAAAGTTGTCCAAGTGTGGAGTGGGACTGGGAGAGAGGGCCAGGCAGGGACAAAGGACATCCCTAGACCAGAACCTTGTCAAGGGCCAGGAATACAAGCCTAGTCTGCCTGACCTCCCCCAAGTGTCAGTGAGGGCAGAAAAGGCAAGTGGCGGTGGTGGTGGGGTGTGGGGGTATCAGGCATGGCCCTGAATGCCTCGGAGCCGGGCCTTGCACTCACACAGTTGTAGGTTAACGGGCCAGCTGTTTCTCTGGGTACAGTTTGTGGGGAAAGTGGCTCTTTAAAAACACTTGAGCCGGCGTTTGTCGCTTGGTTTAAATGTGTACATTGCAGCTACTTTAATGGGCTCCATGTCTGGAATGAGGGACAGAAATGGAGTGTGGCTCTCGGGGGAGCAGTCTTGGCACTTGGATGACTTGCCATATTTCTTTTTTAATCTGCTATTCTTTTCCTCCAGGCAAGGGAGGTGATCTAATTATCTCTTGAGACAAGCTCATGCCACAGTCTACCAACTTGGGCTGTTTTCAAGTGGTGGCCCCCCGGCGTGGGTGGAGGAGGATGCAGTGTGAGTGTGTGGAGATACAATGTGTTCTCAGGACCTTCCCTGCTCAGCTGTCAGGAGACTGCCCCCCACAGGGCCTGAGTCCAGGCTACTATAGTTTACCTTGGGGCTGGAACAAAACTGAAAAAGAATTCATACCCTCCTTGATCACGTGACTTTCCACAAACCCCTTGCCTTCTCGAAGCCCCCCCCCCCCCATTGAAGTTGTGGTTGCAGTGAGAACTGACATGATGTGAGCATGCAGCCTATATGTCTTGTGTGTGGTGCATGCAAACTCCCGATAGCCAGCAAATGCTGCTCAGGAGCCCCTCCGGAGAGCATCTTCAGGGCAAGAGCTGACCCAACCTCCCTTGGGCTGGGAAAACCCTGCCTGGAGCTGACTCACCCCGAGTCTCCAGCCACTGGGTGAGGGATTATTTTATAACTCTGCCATGCTCACAGCACACAGCAGGTGCCTGGAGGTGCTTCTTTCCAAAATTGAGGCAATTAATCTTGCAGAAGATGCTGTAGGGATGCCGCTGGTTGCTTCCTGGAATGTGTGGAGGTGGGGGGGGGTGCTTTCTTGGTTGCACTAGGGAACTTCAGACGTAAGAGAGCTCTGAGGCAGAGGGCTGTCACCTCTTCTCTCTATAAAGCATGGCTCGGAAGCTGAGACAGTCACAGATATGATACAGCCTGAGTTCTCTCTGCTTCTTGTTCTCCGACGCAGAAGTAGTAAAAATCTGTGGACATAGTAAAAGGCAGCTAGGTACCTACTGATAACATCACCTATTTATATAAGATCTATCAGTAGCTCTTCTTCTTCTGTTTCTATGTAGCCATCATTATGTCTCTCCTATGTTAACATCCATCTATTGTCCATCTGTTCCCGTCTACACCACACAGCAATGACGTATTTTTATCTCTTGGGATCTCCCCTGTGTACTCATTTGTGTATCTGCCACCTAGCGTCATTCTTTAATAATAAGACCACATTTCCTATTATCCCATATTTTCCTTTTTACCTAACTCATCATAGACGCTTTCATTTTTAGTCTAGTTACATCTACCTTTTAAAAAGTGATCACTTATGTAGTGAGAGATCAATCAGAGGCACCTGGGGCGCTGACCACGCCCAAATGGGCATGGTCACAGGTGTGTATGTGAGCCTGTGGGATTTGGTCTGGAGTCAGGGAGAGGCTTGCTCACTCTCTTGGTTCCAGCCGGTCACGGAGGGCAGCTGAGCTTGGATCCTCAGAGTGTTAATTCTGCGTTATTGGTTTCTCATGTAAGTGATTTCTCCTCAATAAAATTAACCTATATCATCCCAGTCCCATGTATTGTAATTTGTACAACCACACACACAGATTAACAGCTTGCGGGGAATCAGAGGTTATCTTCCTTGTGGTAAGCCATGGGTGAGTTACCCAAACTCTGGTAAAGAGCCCCCCATTCATGCTTATGGAAGCAACTTGAAGAAAACCCAGTGGGTCACAAAAACATAAAAAAAATAAGGTGGGGCCAGTTGGAAAGAGGAGGTGGAGGGCGAGGAAGGGAGAGGGCGTGAATCTGATAAAAATACATTGGACATGTCTGAAATATTTTTTAAAAAATAATAAAAATAACAGATGGTTGTGTAGCATTCCCTTGTGTGGTCTCCCCCAGGTTACTTGCCACTATAAACCATTCTGTGGTAGGAAATACTTCCGCATGGATTTGGGCACACTGCAGAAGAATTAAGGCAGACTCCTCATAGTGGAATTGTGGTTCCAAGAGGTGTGGATTTTAAATTAGGACATTTCCAGAAAGGAGTTTCTGAGGCTGCAGTGTGGTTAAGAGTCGTCACTACACAATCATGAGACCACAGTTTGGATCCCATCAGCTACACACGGCAAACCAGGTGGCCAGGCAAAGGCCTGCAGCTCCAGCTTCAAGGGACATGACAGCCTCTTCTGGCCTCCACACACAGGGACACACACACATGGGCACGTGCATATCTGCATATGCACATTTTAAAAAATTCTTTAAAAAAGGAATATGCATTCTATTTACATATGGCCCCGAGCAGTCAGAGCCAAAGCTCACTTTTCTTTTCAAGTGTGGGGATTCCCTTCATCTGCCAGCCTGCCTGTGAGGAACCTTGGTGAGGTTGAAAGCCCTGGGTGCAGCACTCACAGTGGTTTATGGGGCTTTTATGGCTATCCTGCACACACCTTTCACACCACCGGGTTTTCGTTTATGCTTTATTTATATCGCCAACACAGGCAGTCTTGTATCTTGTTCCTGTCACAATTTTTATTTGCTTTCTTGGCATTTCTCTCAGAGTTTTATTAGACATTTCTTGTTCCAGCCCCTAAAATTTCTATCACCAGCGTCTTGGGAACTTGGCTATATTCAGGAGATGGTTAGAATATGCACGGGAGGCGCCGGGGGAGGATCCTATTCAGTGCAGGCTGTTCTCCTTGCGTCTGCTGGTGGAGTCCCAGCCTCGCTGGTGTGGCCCTGAACAGCTACAGGTCATTTTTCTGTGTCATTCTCCCCTGAGAAGCCCAGAACCTGGGAGCTATGGCTTTTGTTATACAGGTCTGAATGCTTGCAAACTGGCCCAGAAATTCTGAAGGGTCTGAATGTAAAGAACCCAAACCTGGTCGTTTGAAAGTAACCAAGAAGCACAGCAGGAGGGAAGCCCAGCTGGATAAACAAATCAAGAGAAAAATGTAAAAACCTGAGGATGTCACAGGTCACGCCTTTGCTGGTGTTTTGGTAGGTGGATGAGGTGCAGCTGCTGAATGGCTTTCTGGATGTTCATCCTTAAGCGTACAGAGTACTGTTGGTAAGTGAGGCTTCATTTTTGAATGGCAGAGACTCACAAGCAATCCGAGTACTGAGTTGTCGAAGGCTTAGGCCTAATGGGATACCCTCTCCAGGACTCAAGGGACGTTACAAAAGAGAGAGCAGAAAGAATGTAAGAGCAGGGAGGGACAGAGTGCTGTGGAGTGCTATTTTCCGGCAGGACCTGAGAGTTACACTCTCGAGCTTAGAGAGGCTGCACCTTCACAGGACCTGACTGCTCACTCTCAAGCTTAGAGAGGCTGCACCTTCACAGGATCTGGACAAGACTGGGCTGGTCAACATCCTGTCACGAACTTGGGAGGGACTCAGGAAACCCTAAACACCCTGAGGGTTTATAGGTAGCTAATGGTAGCTGAGAAAGGCAGTCATTTTCTTCAGTAGTGTGGCTACAGGCAAAGCACCCTGGCTTCTGTAAATAACCTCTGACCCCTGCCCCTATAAGCAAAGCTAATCAAACTCATTGAGTAACAAAAGGCAAAGAAGAGACTTGAGAATAAAGGGGGGCTGAGTGAGAAGAGGCTGAGGGTCAGCAAGAGGACTTGAGAATCTAACAAGGGGCGAATTTGACAAAATGTATATTGTAGGCATGTATGAAAACGTTGCAGCGAATTCCATAAAGCCAGTGTATACTAATAAAAATTGAAGTGGTCCCACATGACTGTGTCACACAGAACCCAGGTCTCCATGTTCCTCAGACTATAAACAGTGAATCCTGAAGCACACGATGGTGGAGAACTTCTCTGTGGCACCTGTGTCTAAACACTCTGCTTTATTGAGTCCTGATGGAGAAGGAAGGACACTAGTGACAGCCCCCACCAGGGAGATGGAAGCACTAGAGAGCGGCTATCTCCAGGTCCTAATACAGAGAGAAATCTGGGACCTGACTTTTTGACCAGGTATTGACCTACGTGCTGGGAATAAAAGAAAAGCAGCCCCATTTTAAGCTGTCATCGTTTATAAAAATACTATCTTTAAGTCTACACATATCAGTCAGTGCATATGATGGTACACAGAGAATCTACCAACCAAATAATGTGATTATAAAATTGCCTTTACTTTGTTGACTTCCCATGCATGGGAGGCCTTACCCTTTCTGGGGAGTTAGATGAGGGGTAGGAGGGGAAGGAGGGAGGAAGGGAGGGAGGAACAGAAGAATGGGAGGGAGGGGAAACTGTGGTTGGTATGTAAGATGAATAAAAAAATAAAAGTAAATAAAATTGCCTTTAGCAGACAGAAAACAAGTGTCAGCTGTGGCCTCTGCACTAAACCTAAGCGATTGCTCTTAGAAGTCCTCACAGGAGACTTCAGATTGGGTACAAAATGGCAGCTTTCAACTAGTCATGATGCTGGCCCATCTAAGTGAACCCCTGGCAACATTTAGAAATAGTTGAAGGCAGGGGTTGCCCAGGAATGCCACCAAATACTGACAATGTCTAGGACCACTTTCTCTTGCCTAGTAACTATCTTGTCAGACAGGCCAGCAGCGTCCAAGTTGGGAAGCAATGACACAAGCTTTGTGTCAAGTACACAGACACAGACCATGATCAGCCATCCAAACCCCAGCATCTCTGCCTTGGAGATTTCTGTATATTGTCAACATCCTCCTGGGTACAGAGCTGCAACAGCACTGATCCCAGCATTGGAGAGGCAGAGGCAGAGGCAGAGGCAGAGGCAGAGGCAGAGGCAGAGGCAGAGGCAGAGGCAGAGGCAGAGGCAGAGGCAGAGGCAGAGGCAGGCAGATCTAAGTAGAGGCCAGCCTAGTCTACACAGTGAGTTCCAAGCCAGCCTAGTCTACACAGTGAGTTCCAAGCCAGCCTGGTCTACACAGTGAGTTCCAGGCCAGCCTGGTCTGCACAGTGAGTTCCAGGCCAGCATGGTCTACACGGTAAGTTCCAGGCCAGCCTGGGCTACACAGTGAGACTGTTCAAAAAGCAGATTTGTTTGTTGTTTTTTAGAACATCATTTTAAAAATTAAGGTATAAACAAAAGACATCATAGCACCCTGTTACTGTTTCAATGTGACAGGTTCCTCATAGGCTTTGACCTTGCAGTCTCCAGTTGTTTACACTATTTCAGAAGGTTCTAGAACCTTTAGGAGGCAGTGTGGGACAGAGACTGCTACAGGATGGTGGTCCTTGAGGGCTATAGTCTGGCCCTATTTCCAGTCTGAGTTTTGATTAGGTTTCCCTCTGTAAGGACCGGGTCCTCTCAAACTGTGGGCGGAAATAAACCCTTTTCCCTTTAAATTGCTTCTGTCAGGGATTTTTTTTTTTGTTACCAACACAAGAAAGTAACTAATTCAAGTCTTTTTATATAAAAGAAAAGAATGTTTATTGGGATATTCTGGTGTGGAGAAGGCCAAAGGGACTACATACACTCTGTAGGGTTTAAGCAAGAGGCTGACAGAAAATTCAGACATCACCGACCCTCTGCCAAAGTTCAAATGGAAAACTGTCCTTCTCTGCGTTGGTAGTCTTCTGTTGGTCGAAAGGGCTGCATGAAGACGTGTGGGCAACCTGGGAGGCACATGCTTGTCCTCAGGAGATCCAACGATCAGCAAGGCAAATGCCCCTTCCTCTATGTATGGAAAACCCTGGGAACACAAAGTGGCCTGTCCTAACTCAAGACCTCTGAACAAAGCTGGCTCTTCTCCTCATCCCAGCTCTGAGGAGGCGTCTGGACTCTTGTTCAGGTAAGAATTCTGAAATATCTCCTCCTTAGAGGCTGGCTTCCTCTCCATAGCTAAGCTGCGTGGGCCAGAATAGCAGCAGCTGAGGCATACCCTCCAGTCAGGAGTAAAAGGTGCAACACCAGTGGAGAAGTCCAAGAGAAAATCCCGCATCCTAAACCCACACTCCTTCTCAGCAGGAGCTGGATTAAACAGAGAATAATTTCAATATCAAGGGATAATGTGCACAAGACAGGAAACTCCTTCAAGCCAGCTGTGTGCTGAGCTCCTCCCTTGTCCCCTGGGTGAGGGAGAAGAGAGGAAAGTCAGATAATTAGGAATGCTGCAAGGCTCTGGATTTTGGGTTTCTGAAGGCCTTTTTTTTTTTAAACTCTCTGAGGACATCAGCTCTTTCTGAATCCAGAAAAGCACAGTAGCTGAGCTTGATTGCTTTTACAGTTTGCTTTCTCACTTTTTTTCTTCCAGAAATGCCTTCAGTTACTGCTGAACAGTAAAAACTCAGATTCAGATCAAGTGTGATTTTCATGCCTGGAAGATGACCATACAGCCCTGCCTGGGTGAGGAGGTGGTGGGAAGAGAGATGTGTGTGGGTGGGTGGTGGGTTAAGTTGATGTTATCTTGCAGTCTAGTGTAAGAAGGCACAGGTCACCTGTGCTTGCAACCATCACACTGACTTAGGGACCACTCTTCACTATTAAACAAAACAACCCTGGGTTTCATAGACTAGAGCGTCCTTTGTATTTTCCAGTTCTTCCTGCCAATTCACTTGAACTTTGAGATCTGGGTTTCATGCAGTGGGTACCAAGGTTCCCTGTATATACTCAGAGTTCTGCTGTGTAATTGGGCTCTGACAAACAGTGTCAGTGAGATGGGGGAGCTACGGGGCGAGAAAGGAGGAGAATGTAAAAGCCAACACACAATGGTGTGTGTGTGTTTATGAAAATGTAATCATGAACCCCATTATTCTGTAGGCTAACTAAAACAATTTTGTAATGAGTCCTGCTTTTTGCTTTCCCCAGTCAAAGCTGCCCCGGTGTCCCTCATTCTTGCACTTGCCACTGGCTCCGGACCACTGTGACATCCCCACTGATGCCCCTGTAGCCAAGCTCATGGCCATCTGAGGCCTGGCTTCTTTTGGTAGCCTGTCTGCCTCAGACTGAGGGTGGCAGGTTTGCCTCCCCCGCCTCACAGAGGCTGGCTTTGCTGTGTCCAGAGAGGAACTGAGACATCTCTCTTACAGACCAAGGTCCACAGTCTACTTATTATAAAGAGGGTGTCAAACTGAAGAATTGCACCAGTCAGCAGGAAAAAGGGAACCCGTGTTTCCTTGGGACAGCTAAGGAGCCCAAGGTTCTCCAGATCTTTGTGGGGAAGTTGCTGTTCCAAAGGGTGGCCCAGCCAGTCACAGAACCTGCCTACCCAATGTGCTAAACTGACAGATGCTGTACTTGCTTCCTGAGGTGGGATGGCTGGAGGGGTCTGACACCCTGTTTTTAATGGTGACTAAGATCTCTGCAGGCTCAGTGGTCTGGCGGGTGCAGATCTGCTGGGATTAGCTGGTCATGCTGGGTTCCTCTGAGAATGACTATTCAAGTCTCAGTTCTTGGCCAGGAACATGGTTAGCTGAGCACCTTCCTAGACCGGGGCAATCACAGTCCCCTGCAAGTGCCGTCTGAGGCCAGGCCAGCTATCTATGTGCCTGGATAGTTCTCTGCCACGGGGCAGAATGGAGCCCTTTGGTGTTCCAGTGTTTTTCAGGCAACCGGCATTTTAGAAGTACCTACTATAGATTGGACCTACAAAGGAGGGCACTGAGCCAGGAGCAGGGTTCAGACTGAAACTGCCCGTCTTTGGTCAAGTTCCTGGCATCATCTATAAAATGAAGAGGAGACTGGTAAGAAAGTTCCAAACTGTTAAACAGAGAAAACCCAGAGAATCCCTTCTTCTGATGCTGGTGATGGGCCTGGCAGCTGCCCTCAAATGAAAATGAACTCCTCCTCATGGCAGTGGGACAAGATGTTGATGCTGGCACCTGCCAGAGGCAGGCAGCCGAAGTCACAGCTGCGTTTTAGTCAAATGAGCTCGGAGACAGACCTCGCGGGGCTCTGAGGCCTTGATGACTATCTGCAGGCTGGAGCACTCTGCAGGCAGTTTATTGGAATGGGGTCTGTGTGCCTTGCCCACCCCCTGGGCTGGGTCTCAGAACTCATCAGAAATGCAGGTGGTGCATCCAGATGAACAGGCACTCTGAGATGCTTCTGGGAAAAAGTATGGACCATCAGAGAGCTGCACCCCCCCCCCCAATAGCAAAGGGATTCCCATGAGGGCCTAGAGGGCAGGGTACCCAAAGTGAAACAGAGGGCTCTCAACTGGGGTAGGGAGTGCATTCCTCACTTGGTACTTGCATCATCTGGCTACGGAGACATGTCACAAAGTGAGCATCTGATGGGATGTGGCTATGGACCGGAACCACCCAAATGGGCGTGGTCACAGCTACTTAGAAGGCATGTAGAATAAAGGGCTGAGAGAGAGGGCACACACTCTCTTTTGGGTTGGTTCCTGTTGGGTCTCGAAAGGCTGCAGAGACTAACCTGGGTTTTTGGTGTAATTTCCCACAATACATAACCAACATCTTTCTTACTCCGTGTCCTGTTATAATTCCTTGTCATGTGTCTAGATGTTGGCAGCACTGAACTTGGAGTGACTTGGGTGGAGAATGCGTGGGAAGGGACTCTATGATGTTCCTAGGCTTCAACAGCCAACGGTTCCCAGTGACAAAACCAACCACAGCTTAACACCCCTGTCCTGGGGAAGTGAGCATCCTACAGAGTGTGTGCCAGCGCAGAGGCAGTGGAAAACTCTGCAGTGAGACTGTTATTCCTAGGTAACAATTCTTCATGAAGAATCCTAGAAACCAGATTTAAACTTGCTTGATAAGAAGGACCTCGTCAAAGTCAACACGTGTCAGATACAGACTTGAAGGAGAAGAGAGGAATGTAACTCCTAGGGTTACCTGGCCACACCCCCTAGCTTTTTACTTTGGGGTCTCTAAGAGCAAAGTCCTCCCTCGGTCACCCAGACTTTAATTCTAGCTTTTTTTCTACAAAGGACACCCCCACTATTTCAGGACACTGGCTATTCTATCAGAAGAACACTTGGTGAAGGACCTCAGCAAAGTGAGCAATCCACTGGCCATCTCACTGGCTTCCTGATGTACCTCGATTTTGCTTCATTTCTCCAAACCCTATGAGCTCAGGGCAGAGGGGCCTCCTGGTGCCATGGTGCCCAGGCCATGGTAATTCACTTCCATCTGTTGCCACTGTTGTACCCTTTCTTACAAAGTTAGGTCTCCCATGGTCTCATCAGCTCAGGCAAAAAGAACAAGCAAGGACAGCAGAGACTGCAGGGGTGACTGGTGGAGACCAAGAGCAGCGGCATTCAAAAGGCAGGATGTGAGCTTGGTTAAGCAACCGTTCTCTGGTCCACACTTTGATGACTTCGTGCACGTCTGACTATGTGAATAAGAACACCTTCCCAATGATTGCTCCTCTGAGTCCACTATTTTGTAAGCAAAAACTGAAGTACATTTATGTTGGGTTCTAAGAAAATAATTGCTAATTAAATAAACCCCCACTGCTTTTACATCTCTTTTCCTAACTATATGCTGATTTAACTTCCACCCTCTCTCATTCATTTCTCTGACTTAGCAGATAGGATGCTTGGGAGTGCCTGACTTACAAACAAGGAGGCTCATGGGAAATGTAGTGTAGCTGGGAATGATCCATTGGCAGAGCACAGGCAAGACAGAGACCACCCTTTACCAACCCAAACTTTCAGCTTAGGACTCTGGAGAGTTCCTGTGTTGTATTGGGATGAACTTGAAGCTATAACTTCTAAGACATTTCTGCTTAGCTACAAGATATGGGATTGCCTTGGAAACAAAGGTTTCTACCAGCCTACAATTACATCTAGATAAAGTTTTCTTTACTTGATGAAAAATAACCTATGCAATTTTCAATGTCTACTTTTTTCTATTAGAGGTTAAAAAAAAATCCTATGGGAAAATCAGGCAACATTCCATGCTGAATCACCTCTCTGTCGTGTACATCTGCCCTCCTGTGCTCTTTAAGACGATCTGATCAGGGGCATCCAGGGTCAAACTCAATGAATGTGCTTCTAATCAACGTGGCTGTCACCGTCTGTCTCTCTTCGAAGGTAGGGCAGGGCCAGATTCTGAATCGCTGTGTGGACACCACCTACCTGCTATGATGGCAAAATCAACTTCCATGAGGAACTTTCTGCAAGGAACCCATCCCCAGCAGACCAAACCTGTGTCTGTGCAAAGGGGTAACAGACAGAAAGTAGCAAACTGCTCTTGTTTGTCAGCGGCTCCAGGAGGAGGAAGTCGGGTGAGTAAAAGACAGCCATGTTTCCCTGCTCCAGTCTTGAGACAAATCACTTTGCCAACATCAAGCTGATATCACGAATGACAGGACCACTTACTCAGGCTGGTTTTTCCAACAGTCCCCCTACTGTGTTGTCCCTAAATGAGGCCCTGCCTACTGCGTATCTAATCAGCAACTTGTTTTCAAATTGAGGATTTGGTACTCTGATAATGCTTTTATTTCTGAAAGAAAAATGAGATTTTTGATGGTGACACAGCTTTTCAAAGTTTCATTTGCATGTTGCATATCTATGAGTTCTCTGCTGAAGGCTGCCCTTGTTAGCACAGGGCTCCTGTTTCCTCTATGGTCCTTTGAAGCTAATTAGAGCTGCAGTATACTTCAGGGGTAATCAATAGCTTCCTAAGGTGGATCACATCCAATCAGACCCATGTGCAATTAGCCCAGGGTAGATACATGGAGATACCTTAATGAAAACAAAATAGGCTCTGTAAGAGATACGCTCTCACACATGACTGCCATTCTGAATGTTCTGACACATTCAAGGTGTTTATTCACTGTATGCATGAATCTTCATGGAACTTCCCACTGGTAAGGTACACTGGATGTTGGATGCATTTCCCCTGAAAACATTCTGACATGAAAAGACGTTGCTAGTGAGTATTTTACATTGGTATTCATTAGCATTTGGATGTAAATGTACTTCAAACACCAAAAGAGCTGGAAACCAGGTCTATCTCTTGGCTTTCATAGATTTCCTCCCTTTCCCAGGTGAACTGCTATATGTCCGAGGCCAACCTCAGAGCACAGGGGGCAGGTTTCAGTAGAGTAAGTCCATCAGGGCTCCCCCCTCTGTCTTTCTGGGGGTGGGGAGCAAAATCATCCTTCCAGGGCTCCATGGAGGGAAGACTTTCTTTTACTCACTTTGAGGGAAACATGGTTGCCAGTCTGCAATCATTGGCAGACTATGACCTGACCCAGACTTGAGATAAACACCTAAGGGTCTGCTCAGGTGAGGAAGAGGATTCCAGGAGAAGGTGTGTTGCTATATAAGCCAGATGTCTCATCCAGAGAGTCCTATCCTGTTCTGTGTTCCTTTACCAGACAATTCACCTTTCCAGAGCCCCATGTTAGCCCCAGGGACCCACAAACCGCCATTCCTTTCTACAGGGGCACAATCTGCAATAAAGGCCATAGAACACTACACAGGAGGTGCTTGGTGACCTTGAAACCAAACTGCTCTAAATGGTGTCCATGACACTGGAGTCAGGAGCAAAGAAGACACTCCCATGTACCCTGGCAGGGATCAACTTTGAAAGAGAGGGCGGAGCATCTCCAACTTGTCCCTTGTGCCCAGTCCCAATCAATGTTGCCTTTGTCAGATAACATGAAAGCCAAGGTATTGGGACTGTGTCAACTGTCAGCCATGCCATCAAGCTGTGGCACCCTTGACAAGGATCGGCCCGTCCCTTGCATTAGATAGCCTTGTTTTTCAAGACAGATAAAGACAAGGAGTTGCTGGCTGTTCTGTTTTCTCCTGCCTGTCCATGACAGTATGATGCAGCTTTCTGTTAAAGCATGGGGTCTGCTTTTGAGAACCGTAGGAGAGAAGCTAGTACTAACTGGAGCTAGTACTTATTATGAGAGGGAAACACACAGCAGATATCCGTATTAAACCATCATAAAAAATGAGGACATTATCGTTGCTTTCAAAATGTAGAAAGCCAACAGCTGGAATCACTGAATAGTAAAGTTAACACCTTTTCTGCACGTGGTTTCGTAAATGTAAAAAGCATTAAGAGTGGGCTTAGGCTATATCTGCCTCTTGTTAGTTTAGGGGCTTCTCACTCAGGCAAGACTCAGGAAGAGTGTCAGTCAACAATCCAGGCGCTGTGTGAGGGCCTGCTAGCTACTGGACTGAATGACAGGTGTCTACATCTGGATGTGACCAGGGCTTTCTGCTTTGCTAAGGGTCACAGAATTGTCGGTGGTACACAAACACGCAGTGGGAAACGTACATAGAAAGGACAACGTTAGTACGAGATGGAGTCCACAAAGTCCACTCTTGAGCCCAACCTTCATTTGTCATCCAGAGTATGTTGCAGCCATGACATCAGAATTCAAAGCCATTAAATAAGATATGGAAGAATCTTCACCAATGATAGCATCCCTTGCTCTAGCCAGTAGAGAGAACAGAGTTTGAGCTGTTAAAATCACCACCATCATCACCACCACCGTAACCCATCACCACCAAAACACACAGCCTCAGCTGGCTTTACAGTCAGTCACCATGCTGCAGAGCCTCAGCTGGCTTTACAGTCAGTCAGTCACCATGCTGCAGAGCCTTCTGAGTCTGGAATCAGCCCTGGGGCAGTTCTTTCACAGAAGCTCCTCAGGGTCACAAGAAGCTTCCTTAAAAACAACAGAAGCGTTACCGTTGGATGAAACTGTTTCTCAACCGAGCTTTTAAAACTGCATTTTCAGATATACAAGAGGACAGGAAACAGGTTACTTGGTTTTTTTGTTTGTTTGTTTGTTTTGCTTTTCTCTCTCTCTCTCTCTCTCTCTCTCTCTTGTCTTTCCATATTTTCTGAATGCAGCTACGATGTTTCTGCCAAGGATACAGAAAATAGGGTGGCCAGAGTGGTGGCCACCAGCACCGGCAGTGAGCTCAGACCGCAACTGGGAGGAGCAGCCATTGATCTTGGGGTTATGTGGTTGGAGGCACCAGCAAGACCATCTTTTCCAAAATCATGCTGTAAGAAAGAACGCTGTCATTATCATCCACAGCACGTACCCACCCCATCATGTCATATTATACCACACTCCCTACCCCCCCACCACCATCATGTTGTATTTCACCCACACTCTCTACCCTACCTTCCCCTCTCCCTAATGGGAGACTCTCCCACAAAAAGCTGACTTGAGATTTAACCACTGAGATTCAACTGGCTAACTTTTAGTTTTATGAGACTGAACCGTGAACTTAGGTAAGGTGTGGGCCCCTTGGGTCACATGTGCTGCTTCTTCATTCACTACTTAGGCCTGGGGACAGCTGCCTTTGTGTCTCTTTCTATGGCCTCCTCACTGGGGAGGGGCTTCTTGCTGACTCTCTCCACCAGGCAAAGAAGGCAGGAAGAATCTTTCGGGAATGTATAGTTCATGGGAGGCACATGGATCACAATGAATGTCAAGAACAGACAGTTGCTGAGACCTCCCCCCCCCCAAATCCCTCGCTAACCTCACAGAGGACTCCCACAGGGTCTCACTCCTCAGTGTGGGAGCTCAAGCCAGAACCCCATGTACTTCCTGACCAGCACAGCTATCCTTCCCTACGGTGAATACCCCATTGCACCATCCCAGCTGCCCAGAGCTAAGATGCCACACCCCCTCATGGCAGAGCAAGTTGACACAGAGCACACCTATCTCCTCTTTGTCAATTGTAGAGGGTCTGGGGCTACCTCCACCTCCCAGTGGGCTGTGGAGAGGTCAGAGGAGCTGCAGGTTGGGATCCTTGAGCCAGCACACAGAATGACGTCAGGTAACTGACCTTGGCGTCTCCTGGCATGGAACAAGGGACTTAGTGCTAAGGCTGGACTTCTGGTAAAGATCACAAGTTGTACGTTTAGTTCTAACTTTGCACCAGATCTTAATTCTGCATCTTGCAGGCCAATACAGAGGCTGACGAGCTCTTTTCTGGATCCAAGACCTTATTGGTCTCTAAACATTATTATATTATATACCCAGTGTAGAAGTCTAGGTCCCTATAAAGGCAAAGAAACACAAAAAAGAAATGTCACTTACATCAGCAAGGCAGAGATGGGTACTGCCCGACACATTGGATTTCAGCTTCTGTGCCTAGAGGGAGACAAAGGGAGAAAAAAAACACTCAGACCAAACAGGGAAGAGTAATTAATTATGATCCATTAATCAACAGTCTAGGGCAGGGCCAGATGATAAATATAGGAGCCACAACTGTGAGCCCCATCTGTAATTTACAGCATTCTAGTGGCTGTCTAATAAAGAGGTAGCAGGTGAGGTTAATTTTAATTATATATTTTATTTAACCAACTGTATTATCATTTGAACATGGAATCAATACAAAAAATTAATGAGAGATTCAGCACTCTTTCTTCCCAGGTCTTCAAAATCCAGTGTCTGACCCTGTGTGTCTCTGTTCAGGGCTGCCCTATTTCAGAGATCAGTAGCTACCTGTCACCAGGGCGTGCTGCAGGGATGGCACAGGCAGGACCAGGGTACAGGAGAGAGCTTTCAAGTGGTGACATATTTATCTTCCCGGGTGCTAATTTGGGGAAAGTGCTTTTAGTTTAAAGCATCACAAAAGGCACACCCACATATTAGTAACAAAGTCTCCTGGAAGCTTGTTGCTCTGCTTATTTTCCGGCACCTCAGTCAGCAAATGGTAAGAAGCTCTCATCGGTTCCCGGTGTTGGGGAGGCAGGGCTGGTGTTGGTGGTGAAAGGGTTCAGTTCTTGAGCTCAGGGCTCTCTGAGCTCATGGGGCTCCCTGTTTCCTGGCAAACTATTCCTCGGTTGGGGGTTAAGGCACCCCTGAAGGGCCTCTCAGATGCATGCCCTGCAGGAATCACTTAGCACTACAAACCCTGTGGTGGCCTCAATGGGCAGCCCAACAGGCTCATATGTTTGGTTCCCTGTTGGTGAACTGCTTAGGAAGGATGAGGAGGTGTGTCAGTGGGGGTGGGGTCTGAGGTTCAAAAGGCCATGCCAGACCAATCTCAATCTCTCTCTCTCTCCTTTCTCTCTCTCTCTCTCTCTCTCTCTCTCTCTCTCTCTCTCTCTCTCTCTCTGTCTGTCTCTCTCTCTCTGTCTGGATCAGGATATAAAACTTTCAGTTACTGCTCCAGTCCCCACCAGCCCTCCCACTGGCCACCATGCTCCCTGCCATGATGGTCATGGACCAACTTTCTGAAATTATAAGCAAGACCTCAATTAAATGCCTCCCTTCATATGTTGCTTTGGTCATCCTGTCTCTTTACAGCGACATTGCAGTAGTCAAGACAGACATCAATACAGAAATTCAAAAACTGCTCCAAGGTGGCTGCTGAGGGGCTGAGCGGGGAAGGCTGTGACCTCTCTTTCCCCCTTAACTGAACCAACTCCTCCACTGGGCTTGGGCTTGAGGATTCAGTGGAACGGGTATTTCAGACAATTGCAAGGAACAGACCTTGAAAACTACTCACTCAGTACAACACTCTTTTTAGAAACATAAACAATTTAAACCCAGAGCAATCAAATGGCTGATCACATGGCAATATGCTTATAGAGCCAGAATGCCACCGGTACCCTTCAGTTCTATGGAAATATGTTCCTTCCTGGATCACAGACTTGCTTCAGTCTGTGTCTTCCCCAAATCCACACAAGGAACTCTTCCCACAGTAGCCACCCTCAGCCCTAAGAACAGCAGCCCTCTGACACCAAGGAAGAGCTTGTCTGTCAAGAAGGCAAATGCTGATAAACAGTCATCATCTTTGAACCAATTAATACCTGAGCTACCCCCGGCTCTGAGGACATGCAGCCAGAAGGCTGCCTGTATGCTCCGAGTCTCTGTGACTCGAGGAAGACACAGTAGGCTAAAGCGACAGCATGCTCACCCAAGGAATAATTTGTTGACCATAATGCTACTGGGAAGGCATCATAATCTTTACCTATATTTGCATATGCCAGCCGTGAATATGAAATAGGAACCTTTAAGCAGGCTTCAAGAACAAGACACTCTGAAGCATCCCCGGGCTGTTCAAAGGTCACTAAATGTTATGTATAAGAAGATCAGAGGGGAAATTGGAAGCGGAATTGAACTTACTCAAAAGCCTAGTTTTAATCTACAATAATGGCAAGTCTGAGCCACTGCTCTACTACCTACAGAGACTAATGTGTAGAACGTCAAGTTTGGAATTGTGCCCAGACACCCAAATGGCCCTAAAACATCCCACTCTGCCTTTTCTTTACTAGGCCATAAGGTACAAAAGACCAAGATCTGCACTGAAGGACTCTGCAGAGCTAATCCATTTACCGAATGGTTTGGGAAAACAACAGGGCCTCTGGACTGTGATGCAGTGTGACTGCAGACTGTTTCTGTAGCCTGGCCACAGCAAAGCAGCCCTTGAATGAGGGCTCCCCCCCTCACCTGACTAGCACCTATGAGCCTGCCATTTTGGAACCTTGGACAGCCTTAGGTGTAAAAGGAATTCTTAATTGGGCAGCTGGCGGCCTTCTCAGAGCCGGACTGGGACCCTCACAGGACAATTTGCCCCGTCCTGCCTTTAATGTTCTGGCTACTTTGGGTGCCAATATGTAAAATGAGTTCTTAATTGGTCTATATAATAAAAGGCCAGAGTCAGAGATACAGGGAAATGCTGAGAGATCAGACAGGAGCAAGCCACAGCACACCTTACCTCCTAAGCATCTCCACAGAGATTAGAGCAATTTCCTATTACTGCCCAGCTATGTCACTTCCTGACTGTCTGTACAGACCTCCAGACCTCTACAGTTAGCTAGTGGCAAACTCCATTCTGTGACCCCCCAGACAGGCTTTATTTGTGTGAGAGAGATACCACTATACTTAGGAGAGTGTTCCTATGATGAAGTGGCTAAGATGGGACTTCCCGGAGCTAACCTGTAGGCCCATCCTAGTGGGTGTAACCACACAGAATGCTGAATCCAGGTGAGTGTGTGCTGCCTAACCCAGAGAGGCTTCCCCATCTCATCAGCTCTCAGAGCTGAGCTTGGCTGTCCACAGGCCATGGCAGGTCGCTAAACCCTGCTTCCAGGAAGCACTTAGCAAGCTTCCTGCAGAGCCATCTGGTACTGGAGATGTCACCATGATGGCAGAGTAAGGTAAACACAGTAGTCTTGCAGGAGCTACCCAAACCTAGCAGGGGACACTGTGAGGTCTGTGCCACTAATAAGAAGATGAAGGCAGGTGATAGCTGGAGGATATAATCAAAGGATGGCACACAGGTATGAGACGGGTTTAAGTCTCTTCTTACCTGATGAGATGCAGGACAAAGGGTTCATGCCTATCCTGGAATAAACTACAGACCAAGCTTTGTCTGGTACCCATAACACATGTGACCAGCAGGCAGAGGGGCAGAACTGGGCTCATACATGTGTACAGTGGCTAGCAGCATGCTCAGGAGTCTTGAACATGGCACGAATCCCAATGACCACTGATGATCAGAAACAGACCACTGCAGACCCGGAATGGCCTTAAGAAAATCTGTGTCTTAAAGCCCACTGCAGAAACCTGTTATTTCTGGTTTTAAAGATTCTTATTCTGTTTTTGGAAACATCATTAAACAACCAGTCTTGGTAGTCAGGTGTGATAAATTCAAACGTAAAATTACAGGGCAACCCCCACCCCACACACATACACACTTCAACTATTGTTGTATAGTTGCCAAGTACTTACACATTTCAAGTCTTGTTTCACTTGCTGAAAACTGTGATGGAATTAAAAGACACACACACACAGACACACACACACACACACACACACACACACACACACACACACACACACACACACACACACACACACACACCCTAAGACTCCGTAGAGAGTAAACTAAGCCCCAAAGTGGAAAATCAGCTGTCATCACCAAAGCAGAAACTTAAAAAGCCAAGGGCTCCATAAAGGTATGCTGGCACAGGTGTGAGAGCCCCTGTGGCCAGACACTTGACCTAGAGCTCTGGCAGCCCACACCTACATGGACACTGACCCTAGAAGTCTCTGGCTTAAGGGAGGAAGAGAAGGAAAAGTCTATTCTGTTCTTCTAACAGTTAATTTGAACCATTATTACAGTAGGTTGAAAAAAATGAATTATTTGATGTCTTTTATGAAAGTGTTTCCTATCAGTTAATTTCTGGTCCTGTGGTTTGGGCAAAGCCTCCCGACTTTACTTTGTTTGAAATGTCACCACCAAGACACAATGTTTTGAGCTTTATCTCTAGGAATAAAAAGGGCAAAAGCATGCGGCAAAGGACTTGCCTGCGTTTTAGAAAACACACAGAAACTTGCCCTTTAGAGTCTCCATAAGCTTTGTCCCTCCAGCAGCTGTTACAAAATTGTCCCTGGTAGCAATTAGCAAGTCCAGGCATGTCACATAATAGAATTTCTAGGGCTCTGTGATTAGGCAGCCAGACCTCCCCAGTCTCTGGTACCAGAGGGTTAATAAATGCATTAGATGCTGTTAACCTCTGGTACCTGGAGTCAGAGTGGCCTATCTGCCTTTTACCCCCTGTCTTGGCATTTGCAAAGCCAGTCTTGGTGCCAGCAGCACTCCAGTACAGAACACACGGCATATACATTTTTCATAGCTGGCACTGGAGTTCCCACATGCTTCTGCCCACTGTAGGCTCTGCAGGACTTTGGGGACAGCACAGGGTGTGAGCAGCATGCCCTGTCTGTTTATGGAATTGGAGACTAAAAAGTGTACCCTTGCAGAGCCTGGCCTTTACGGCCCCAGGACTCCATTTCTGTGGCAAAGCCAGTGTTTAATCTCAGATTTTTAGGCAGCTGTCAGCCAGCAGGGCATGGAACTTGTCTCTGTTCCCCTCCATGCAGGAGAAAAGCCGTTCCCCTCTCTGCCTTAACTCCAGGAAATAAAACCAGAAGAAGCTGCCCAATCTGATAGCAACAGACTGTCCAGGCTACAGCCAAACAGTCATAATTAATGTGCTCTGGTTCTTTTCTCTCTTGCTTTAGTGATTAGAGAGATTTGCTATATTAGGAACCTGTTCGCTTAATGACAGAATACAAGCAATAAACAGAGAAATACACAAGCTGTAAAACACAATCAACTTTGCTCTCACTAAGTACCTTGCAGCATCCATCACACTTGTCAATATCAGCTCATTAGCATAGTACCTCTTCTACAGCATAAACTGGACTCTGGCTGCCCAAAGCTACTGCAAGAAATCTTTCTGAAATAGTCCAGAAGTGAAAGTCCAGGGCTTGGATACACTTAAATATGCATATCTGATATTCTCTTGAGAGACCAAACAGAGGGGGAAGGGTGTGTACCTAACCCCAAGGGAAACCGAGCAGGGAAACCTGCCACACAGTCCTATTTCTCTCACTGTACTTGAATCACAAGCTTGCCCGATGATGTGCATTTACCGTTAGCACTTGTTATGTAATGAGTCTGCAGTGTACCTGGTCCGCGTCTGCCCAGATTAACTTCTTCGAGTACAGGGAAGACAGATGTTAGAAGCCTCCAGGTGAAACTCAGCTAAACTGTGAGCTGCAGCATTCTCAAGCCTTTCACACTCCGGCTTTTTGGACTTTTGTTCCTGACTTTTGGGAGAGTTTATTTTTTATTTTTTATTTTTATTGCCAGTCTGGACACAAGCAGTTGGCCAGCCTTTCTGACATCTCTCCACTGTCTACTTTGAAACTTTACCTTCCCTGCAAACTTGGTAACAACTGCTTGCAGCCACTGGCCTGGATAATTCTCAGTAAAGCTGGCATGAAGAAAACAATTGAACACATAAATAAGGCCTCCTCAGAGCCTTTGGGCCTGGCCATTTGTCTTTTGGAGCCTGTGCTTAGCAGGGGAGGGATCCACACTTCCTTCCAGCTGAAGGAGGGATTGAAAGGAGAGCCCAGGTGAACTGGGAGCCCTCTTTGAAAGGGTTCACTATCCCTGCTTAGTGTTTCTACCACGGAGACTGCACAGCTTGGCTTGACCTCCTCCAGGCCCAGAGAGCACTGTCCCAGCCTTCTCCTGAGCCTCAGTCAAAGGCTCTCATTGTGAGAAGAGCTCAAAGGCCTGGGCCTCACTCAGCCCCAGCTCCCAAAGATCCAGTTCAGGCTCCTGAAGACCCAGGGCGGCAGGCTTTGTTAGGTCCTAAGGTTGGGTGAGCAAAGTCAGCAGAGGTGACTTTCCTACCTGGAGTAGACCTGACTCAGACCCCAGCAGGACTGTGTTTAGATGAGGCTTCCAATAATGCATCCCAGAGAACTAAAAGGAAGTCAGACTACGGGGGCATCACACACTTAAAAGTAACATGGTCTGCTCTAGAGTCTATAAGGTCTCAGATTCAGAGTTGATCTGTGCTCCAACACCTACAGCAGAAACTCTCTTCCTTGACCAGAGAAAAGAACAATGGAAAACTCACGCATGATAGGTGTATCCAACTCTTTTACAGCCAAAGAGTTGGGGCCTAGAGGGCCATCTCAGCAATTAAGGGAATGTAGTGCTCTTGCTCAGAATCTGAGTTCTGCTCCCAGAACCCGCACTGGATGGCTGACGAACATCGATAACCACCTTTGTGTATGTGAACGTGTGTGTGAATGTGCTCATGTGTGCACGCACATACAACTCTGAATACTGACCAAGGGCACTTTCCTTTTCTTTTAAAGGACAAGGCCACCAAACAGAATCCTCTGGCTTTTGTTTAACCCAAGCTATGTTTATGAACTGAGAGCTACAGAATACCCAGTGTTTAATTTTCTTTCTCCGTTTCATTCATTCATTCATTCATTCATTCATTCATTCATAGTCAGATCTCAAGTAGCCCAAGCTGGCTTCAAACTTCTTTATAGTTGAAGGACTATGGTGGTGGAGGAGCATGTCAGGGGACAAGCTTGGGACACTGGGTGACTCTCACACCTCACATGTGATCACGTTCATGGAAGGACAGGCTGGCTTCTGAGAGGGTTAAGTGAATGTCTGTTCAGACAGATTCTACTGTAGTTTAGAAGTTGGTCCTGGTACTGGCTTGATTGGTAAAGAGGACACAGGTTTGGAAATGCATGTGTGTACTATGTACATGCAAGAGGCTAATATTAGGTTAGTCCTTTTCTACTATTTATTTATTTATTTATTTATTTATTTATTTATTTATTTATTTATTTTTTAACAGCAGTCTCTCACTGAATATGGAAATCACCAGTTCAGCTGGACTGGCTGGCCAGAGAGCTCTGGGGATGGGCTAGTCTCTCCCTTCCCACACCCGTGCTTCCACTGCTGAGGTCACAGAGACAGGCTACTGGCTTTCTTTTTGTTTTTTTTAATCAGTGTTAGTGATACAGAGTCAGGCTGCTGTGCTGGGTGTCTAGTACGTGGCCCACTGAGCTGTCTCTCCAGACCCTAGGAAATTCTTTCTGACATTGCTTATCCTGGCTTTAGACTCCAGCTGGTCTTGGATTGAGACAGGATATTACTATTAGTCCAGAATAATAGAAAATGCAAACTCTGAGGCGAATTTAGCTTCCATGCACATTATATGAAAGAGAAGTGGTTCATGATCATTCTTAAAATTTTAAAAATGGATGCCACGAAAGAGACATGAAACAGACATATATCCAGGAAGACATGCCAACACTCTGCATTAGCTAAAGCATCCCTTGGGTCTCTCCCTTGTCTCCTGCACATAAAAGGATGCTGGAAACCTACCCTTGTAATTCAACACTAATGGCAGGATGGAACAAAGCAGCCTGTAGACTGTGGCCTGAAGCTCAACAGGAAGCTGTACCTGAGCTCCCTAATTCCACACAATTCATCTTATGTCTGTTTTGCTTTTCCCCATGTTGGGGCAAACATAGGTTGCAAAATACAGCACAGAACTGTGTGTTTTCATTCATGGTTAGCTTGCTTGATTAGTAAAATATTCAGACAAGAAGCAATTATGAACAGTAGTTTAGAAAATTATGCCCAATTAACAATGATGCTAAACAATGTGTGAGAGACATTTTGGTTCGGGGTGTCTGCTGGGGGAGGGAGGGTGTTCTGTGGTGCAAACATTCAGCAGCAATGATGTAAGGCAAGGAGGAGGGGCATCTCTACAAAGACAAAAAGCATCTCTTTTCTAAGCATATGCAGTTGGAACTGCAAATCTGCAAGAGTGATGGCAAAGATTCATAGCTGTCCTCGGTGAGGAGTGCATGCAACAGCCTGTCTCCTCAGACACACATCCTCATCACATCAGATAATATTTATTAAGCTTCCCATTCTCCGGTACATTTATGTGCAGCTGAGTGAAGACCCATAATGATCTTATGACTTACAGTGGTAACTAGGGTTTTATATAAAAACATTTTTTAATTAAAAAAATATCTATTGTCTCAAGACCGGGTGGGCAGATACTTTTGTCCCCTCTCTGTTGAGAAGACAGTAATACTTAGTCCTGAATTAGGTAGGGTAAAATCAAAGTCTAATTTTTAAAAATTGTGCATTTTAGCAGAGAAAAATACCCAAGAAAATACACAGGAAATCCAAGTAACCTAAAAAAAAAAAAAAAAACCCAAAAACAAAAAAAAAAAAAACAATGCAGACTGCAACTGGTCCTGTTGCTAAAAGCCTCCGCTGAGAGGACTTGCTGGGGGTGGGCATCCCTCTCTGAAGAGGGTGGGCACAGATTCAGAGGTTATGACTCACTGATTGCAACCACCTGAAGTGCTACACAGAAATCTGAACACACACACTTCCTTAGACCTCTGTATCTTTGAATACTGGCTCCAGCTCAGACCAGCTCTGCCCAGAAGCCTCACACTAAACCAACCTTAGAAACAGACCTTGCCTGCTTCCTGCTGACAAATGAGCACAGTCACTGCAGTTACAGCAGTGACTGGGTCCCAGAGTCCATACGGACAGAGCTAACTGGATCAGGGACAAACACATTCCTGAACCCAAATACCAGGGGAACAATGCTTGCAAACATGGCTACTGTGAGCAGCCAGATGTCGGGGTGGACTGGGTGGGTGACTTCTGCTTTGTTAAGGGGCCATGTGGCAACTACCTTGCCTCGCCCCTGAGGTCCCTGCAATTGAGAGGCAGGCGCAAGAACAACATTTTGGGGGGAAACTCCCTCAACATCTGTTCAGTGGTTTCCCCCTCACTATTGTCCTCGGTAATATGTCTCCTCTAGGGGCTGAAATAAGGGAGGCAATGGAGAGGGAAGGCAGAGGCTCACAGCAGATTCCTCCATAGTAAGTCCCATGGTTCAAGCGCTGTGAAGCCCATTATTGAGGGGAGCGTGGTTGGTTAGAAGTGCTAAGGATAAAAGGTCAGGAGGGAATACAAGAAATTGGATTTATTTATAGTATGTGATCTAAGTGTGCTCAGAGGTATTCTCGTAGGTTACCGGGAACAAGAGAGCATATTTATAGCCAGGACAGGGCAGGCATCCTACTCCTTTTTATTAAGCATGTTTATTACCCGGCAATTGGGTTAAGCAATTGTCCAAGGCTGAATTACTGTCCTTCTGATGGGTTTGGCCACACTGCCCTCTGGACCACAGGCCCAGGTAGACAAATGGCTCTGTGCTGAGAGTATCGATGTGTTGGGGGGGGGTGCTACTCTTCATATCCCATCTCAGTTTTTGAGATAAGTGGTTGCAAACAATGCTAAGGAGAAGATGCAGTAAACGGGTGAACATAAACAAGTGGTCTGACCAGGGCCCACGTCTACAGGGAGCAGTCCTGCTCTGTAAAGCCCAAGTTCACTTTCAAAAGTCATCCGCCCAGGCCCTTCCTATCTCACGGTCAACAATGGGCCACTCAGGAATATAAAACAGTGATGGAGAACTCTCACAGAGCTGGAGGATTTTGGTCTGTTTAATTATCCCAACCCTCCTAGGCGGTGGGGCTCTCCAAGCCCCACAGGAGAGATGACAAATCCAAGGATCAAGAAGATCAAAAGATTCTTCATCTTAGTCTGTGGGGCACTCTGAATTTCACTCTAACACAAAGCACAGCCCCCTTCAGATTCATCTTCTCCGAGGATAACTCCAACACACAATCACCTCTTTATCTTACAAAAGCACCTTGGAGAACTAACCATCTCCCTATTGTTTGCACTATTCCTTGCCAATCCTCGGAACACTCAACACTGTATTTTGTTGCTTAGGAGACATTAGTCTAAAATGAGTCTGGACTGGAGAGACAGCTCTGTGGTTACAAGGTACTTGCTGCTCTTCCAGGGCATCTGAACTGGATTCCTAGCACCGGCATGGAGGCTCACAACCATCTGTGAACTCCAGCTCCAGGAGAGTGTATCTCTAGGCACACCACAAGCACGTGGCACACAGGCAAATCACCCACATACTTTAAGATTTAAATGAATGGAAGTGTTGGATGCACTCTTCACAGTATGCACAGCTATTATAAAACCAAGTGGTAGTGCAGGGCAGTGGTGGCGCACGCCTTTAATCCCAGCACTCGGGAGGCAGAGGCAGGCAGATCTCTGAGTTGAAGACCAGCCTGGCCTACAAGAGCTAGTGCCAGGACAGCCTCCAAAGACATAGAGAAACTCTGTCTCGAAATAAATAAATAAATAAATAAATAAATAATAAATAAATAGAAAAATCCAAGTGGCAATGAACTATTACCCCAGGTCCCTGGACTGCACCACAGAGCAGAAAGAGCCCTGTGTTCTGGCAAGTACTGATTCTATTACATACAGACAGTATCTAAGACAGAGGTAGTCATCCCAAGAGCCCTGCTACCAGATCCCTACACGGTGCTTCCCACAAGGCCCTGTGTGATCTGGCCTACAGTTACTTATTATATTGATGCCGGTTGGTCCAATGTCATACTCATGGCAAATTCAAAAAAAAAAATACAGTTGCAGTGACAAAATGAGATGGTGCCTTCTCCTCAATGCTATATGCCAACATTTCCACGATTCATAACGATAGCATGTAATTAAATTATTATACTGTAAGGCTCCCATTTTTTTGCTGCTCACTTCACAGAACAGTGAAGAACAAGCTATTTGGGAGTGTTAATAAGAGACTATTAGCTCAGGAATGGGAGTTGAGCCTCTGCGATGGAGGAGATGCCTGCGAAAAAGAAAATACTTCTAAAGAGAGAAGCAATTTACTGCCCGCTCAGAGGAGGCTCTTTGGCCTGGATGGTTCTTCTGTGTGCTTGCTTGACAAATAGGTTTATTCTATTTGCAAGAGATTAAGGATAAAAGGGGGGAAAAGAGAAAAATTGTGACTCGGAGTTACCTGCACTATGTGAGCTTAATTGGGACATATCTAGTTGAGAAAAATAGGTCTCTTTGTTGAAAGGCGGACATCTGGGTTCATTAAAGGTGTGCAACAGATTTTGATAAAAGCTATTTTTCTAAGTCATTAAATTGGCTTAAAGGAACTTTATATTCTCCTTCATTTGAACAATTATTAAACTATAAAATAGAATTGCACAATTGCAGAAACTGTAATCTGAAATTTTACAGCCAGCTATAAAATGCTGTATTATTAACTATGTTGAAGAAGCTCAAGCCCATTACAACTTTTTAATGAATTACAAAACCCTTTACTGCTGATAAAATAATCTTAAATTACAGCATTATGTATTCAAACAATATGCTGAACCTAAGCTGGCTACAAGACAAACACGCCAATCACAAAGAAATCGTTACCTGAATTAAGTTTTTACAAGCCCACAATCTGGTAACAGCTGCTCCCTGGAGGCAACCCAACACCTGATCTTCAGGCTGGCTGGGGCAGCAGGCTGGCTGGGGCAGCAGGCTGGCTGGGGCAGCTTGTCTTCTACCACAGGCACTTCTTCCAATGTCCCTTCAGCCTCAGAGTGGAAAGGCTGCACAGTGACTCTTACTAGGACCCCAGGGGTTTAGGCAAGGTTTGTGATGACAGCAATTTGTCCTTAATATCTTTCTGTAAGGAGTTAAAAGTTTCTATTTTCTTTTCCCTTCTTCCTTCACTCCAATTTCTCTGTTACTGAGATATTTGCGCAAGCACTATTTAACATGGGGCGGGGGTGGGGGGGAGATTATGCATATGTCCCTACCAGGAAGCCTGGACCCAAGATTCTGTTTCAGAGAGTTCATTACAGCCTGCTTGCTTCCTCAAACACTTCAGTTTGCACACACAAGTGAAAGCAATTAGAGTCTCTAGATTGTCAGTGGCCTTAATGGAATACCACACAATTTAGAGTTATGAATTCAAGCACTCTCTTGGTTCAAGAACTCCAAATACATTCTATAGGCAGCTCTTTAAGACAGTCTTTTTCCTCTCAGGGCTAATGTGGGTTGATTCTGGGATCCAGTTTCCCTATGAGCTCCTCTGCTGGCACCCAGAAAGAGGAAGATGAAATTCAAGGCCTCCACTATGCTGTGAGGACTTGGGCCCACCATGGGGGTTCTGGAACCATCTGGCAACTTGGTCCCCAGCTCTGCCATGGTAGTCAGGATAGGAGTCGATATCTCTTAGCACAGCATAGCTCCCAGATCAGGGGAATAATCTCACCCTGGGCACAAGAATATTGTGCAAGGGAAATGTTCGGTATACCCAATGTTTTTTTGTTTAAACAGGACAAAAACAACACTGAGCTGTAAAAGGTAGGTTACATTACATACAAATGGTGGAAAAACCCCAAAGATGGAAAGTTACTTAGATGGTTAATATTGTCAGTTACATAGGGGACAAACCTCTGGATATATATAGGAGGGATTATCTATAGTAAGTAAGATCCCTGGCATGTCTGTGAAGGAATTATCTGTAAGCATTACAGCTCCGATGGAAAGGGAATCTGGCAGTTGGGAGCTAAGGAATACCACAAAATCACTGTTAAGTGTAGCAGCATACAGTCCTGCTCCAGGGAAAGGTTTCCCCTATGTAACAACTCTGTTCCAGCAGGGGATGGTTTCCACAGCAAAGTTGTTACAGTTCTGCTCTGCTCGGACTCTGCTGGCTCCATTCAGGGAAAAGGCCTCACCCAAACCTCATTCAACAGATTTACTGGGAGGGAAGAATCCAAGAAGTTAGTTGCCTCTGCCAGGATGGAAAAATGCAGCTCTTAACTAAACAGGCACAGGACTTATACAGGGTTTCTTGGGGGCGGAGTTTTTCCAGGGTGAAGATTTTCAGGGTGGGAATTGGTCGGATTTTAATCCCTGAGCATGGACAAGGATTTCGTGCTCAGGCATTGGCTGGTTTTTGTGCTGAGTTGGTCAGGGGACAGAGTGTGTTTCTTTGGCTCTGGTTTCAGGGTCAGAGTGTGTTTCTTTGACTCTGGTTTCAGGGTCAGAGTGTGTTTCTTTGGCTCTGGTTTCAGGGTCAGAGTGTGTTTCTTTGACTCTGGTTTCAGGGTCAGAGTGTGTTTCTTTGACTGGCCCTTTATCCTTTATTATTTAGACTTCTTCAACTGAGGCGGGAAGATCCACTTTAATTGTGGGCAGCACCATTCTAAGGGCTGGGGTTTCAGAGTGAGTAACAAGTGGGAAGTGAGGTGAGGGCCAGCATTCACCACAGCTTCTGGTTCCTGACTGAGGATGCAGTGTGGCCAGCTGCCTCGGGTTCCTGCTGCCATGCCTCCGTGTCTATGACAGCTGTATCCCCTCCACCTGTAAACACACCCCTCCCTCCCGAAGGCCATGCCTTCGTGTCTATGACAGACTGTTTCCCCTCCACCTGTAAACACACCCCTCCCTCCTGAAGTCACTACTTGCCAGGTATTTTTGTGATAGCAAAGATGAAAGACACCAATGCCTTCGATTGATTTTGTGCGTCCCCAGGGCCTCTCTGCCTTAAATAAAAGGCCTTTAGTGTCCCAGAATCATGGACTCATCAGCGACTCTGTCAGGAGGCCTTATAATCAATCCTTTAACCCCAACCCTTCTGAAACCCCCATCCTTCAGTCCACCTGTGAGGACCCCACCTGTCACCCACGTGCCCTATGTTGAAAGTCTCCTTTGAGGTATCCCTTGCAGCATATTTACAGTGTGCTGCAGGGTCACAGACACTGCTTAGAAGAAAGTTGACAGTGAGGCCCCAGAGGTCTGTGGACTCCTGCCTGTCCTTGAATGCTAATGGCTCAAGCCTAAGTCAGCCTCGCCTACAGTGCCATTGACAGGTACCACTTGAAGGCACAATGCTGTTTTGGGAAAATTCCCAAATGTGGGTTTTGGGCAGTGATAGGGACTGAAGGTATCCCTTCTCCAGTTTATATGTTGTAACCCGGTAGCCTAGCCTGGTAGCAGCAAGAGGAAAGGAGTCTGGGAAGTAGTTAAACTGATGAGGTCCTAACAACGTAGCCCCAAGATGGAGCCTTTCTCATGAAAACACAGCAAGAAACACAATCTGTGTCCCACTGAACGGTGAGCAATTTCTGTTGGTCAAAGCCTATCTGTACCTTTATTACAACATCTCACATACACGAGGGCCAGCAGCAGCCATAGCCCCCACTCCCAACCCCACCTCACTCTTGCCTATAGCACGAGGAGGACTTGTTCCAATGAACCAGTTTTCTCTGGCATCTCTCTAGGGTCCTTACCACATAGGAAGGAAGGTGAGGGGATTTTGAGGCAGTCTTCAGAAAGGTTAGTTTTATCCTGCAAGGAGGGGCAGTATTCGGCAAGTCTTGGGACACTCTATGTTGTCACACTGGGGGAAAGGTGCTTTTGGAATGACACTAGACACCCCACAATGCCCAGGACATCCCTCATAACAATTATTCAGACCAAAATACCAAGAGTACAACACTGAGAAAGCCTGACCCAGGAGAACTGACCTAAATAAACTTGATTGAAAGCCCTCAGATTGCCCTAGAGAGGTGCAGCTCATGCCCAGCAAACAAAGCCAGGAGAAATACTGATTTCCTATCAAGTATGGGACTCGGAGCTGTCCCATGGTCTCATCCCTTCCCATCTATATTAAGTCTACATGTACAAAGCTGCACAGGCCACCAGCACCAGAAACCCCCTGGGAATTAGAACTGAAAGCAATGCCTGGCTCCTGGGAGCAGTTCATTTTAGAAAGGGTGGGATGAAGTCAATTAAGTATTTCTTAGTGTTGACAGCTCCCTCAAGCCACTTACAGCCAATAAAAGCTGGTACAGTTTAAACCCTGAAGTCATCAAAGCTCCAAGCAAGCTGTAGAGACAGAATACAAGGGTCCTATTGATACCTCAGAAGGCTCTTCTACCATCTTGCCCATCTCACTAGTAAAGAAGCTGGGGCAGCCAGGATAAGTAGGTAACGTTGCCCTGGTTTTCATGGCTAGAAGACACCAACATTTCCAACTCCAGCTCCTTAGGAAAACTGGCAGCATGTCTCTAAGACTGCAACCATATTTTAAACCATCAACTCTGACATGACAATTTTTTCCTAAGAAAGTATTTGATCGTCTTTCTTCCTTATTTCTGAGAGATTACCTCTAAATTCTTGAGATTTCTTGACAGTCTCTTTACTGTGGATCACACCTGAATGTGTGGCGATGGGATGCTTCAAAATAGAGGCTGGTCACCAGAAAACCCAACCTCAGGCTCTAGGGCTTGGGCTTTGAGACAGAGGAGGTCAAACTGACCTGACTTGCAGAGAATATCTGGGGAGGGCTAAAGATTATTATGTCCAGTCCCTGTGGGGCTAATGGTTCTGTTCCCATGCCTACTTAATGAAACTCCAATAGAAACATCAGCCACTGGGTTGTATGGAGCTTCTTGACTGGTTAACATATTCATGTGACAAAATAATGAAATGCACTTTGTCCACTGGGGGAGGACATCAGGAGAAATCCCTGACTGAAGCCCTCTCTGGTCTTACCATATTCCCACCTTCCTTTTTCTGGCCCTGATTTGTATCCTTTATAACAAAGGTATTAAGTGTAGCAATTTGCTGAGTTCCCAGAGTCATTCTAGACCCTGAAGCTTCCTGCAGATGCCTCAATCTGCAACTAGCTACTCAGACTGGTTAAGGGAGGAGAGTCCAGAAGTGTAGCTGACATCTAATGAGAGGCCAGCCTTGACGGGACCTCTGGTCTGGCGCTGCGAGCTCCTAGTGGTAGTGTCGAGATTGAGTTGTGTTGTGGTACACCAGTGGGCATCGGAACCGTCACCATTAACTTCCTTCATGTTAGTTTATGAGCTATTCTGACACTTCAATCTGCCAGATATTCAACAAGAATTTAGGGACTGATTTAATCTACAGTGATGAATAATGCTAGTGGGAAATGAAATGTTTAAAGTCCTCTGATTTAGGTTATATGGGACAGGCATTCTGAATGCATAAAGGAGATGTCGATTTACTCTATCTCCTCTCCCGACTCAGGCTATCTGTTTCTTAGGTCTCATCTGAAAAAAACGAAAACAAAAAACAAACAAACAAACAAAACCAACAATGGAGAGAGCAGCAGCACTGACCTCACACCAAACCACAATAGGATGAAGTGATTCAAGTTATCTCTACAATTGTTCTTGGGGCCTCTCTAATTTGGTGTGTGTGTACATGTGCATGCATGTGTGTGAGGGGAGCATGGGTGGGTTGCACATGGGTGTGAAGATGAACATGTATCCATATTGATGTGTAGGCCAGAGGTCAGCTTGGGTTTTGTTCCTCACTTTGCCATCTGCTTTCTTGTTAAGACAAGGTCCCTCGATGGTCTGGCGATCACCAAGTAGGCTAGGATGGTTGACCAGTAGTCCCCAGAGACTGGCTTGTTTCTGCCTCCCCATAGCTGGGATTATAAGCATAATTCACTAAATCAAACCCTTGATTTCACATATGCTGTTTATTAAGAGCTTGTGGTGGGTGACTTTTTGTAAATAAGTTTATAAATGTAAGCCTTTATCAAAGACTATAACCAGTGATGTATAAATATGGGAACGGCTCTAGTCCTGGGCTGTGAAACCTGAGAGGTGGGGCTGGTTCTCTGACACCATCTTTTCTGCAATGAAAAGCCTCTGCTGCTAACACTTGCGCCACCTGTTCCCCGTGTTGACATTTCTTAGAAGCGTATCGAGGCCCTTGGCAGATAGACCTGTTCTTGTGCCCAGGCTGGATGGGATCTGACTCTATTGAGGGCTGTTAGGACAGAGCCACGGAGAGAATTACGTAGGTACCAAGATGGAATCTGGAGCCCTTCTAAGGTCAAGAAAGACATGGACCTTTCTTTCTCTTTCTTTCTGCCTTGGATATCTAATCCTTCGTAGTCTGGAGTATAAAGAACATCCTACCCCTTGGTAGGGACTGTCTACTGACATTTAGTCAAAACCTCTAACAAAGTAAAACAAACAAACAAACAAACAAACACCCCCCCCAGAAACCTCAGGACCTTCAACATGCCTTTATTTCCTCCATTGTTGCCTCCTCCTGCATCCTTGGAACATTTTCCCTCGCAGCTTTATAATTCCCAAGACTTCTCCAAGACACTGCATACATCATGATGAGAGTGCAGCCACTTTCCAAGTGCCAGGGGTTGGCTGGCCCTGTGCATACTTGCACTGCTCCTTAATTAATACAATTGTGAAACTCAAATCATTGGCTGTGTTTGGCTACAGAAATTCAGAGAGGTTAAGGAAAATACTTCATCACAAAATATTGTTGAGGTCATAGTCAGCATTCTTGCTCAGATCTACCTAACTCCATGGAGCTAACTCCTCCCAGTAAGCTAATGCCTAAGGTGTCCAGCATGAGAAGTGCCTGGGGTCAACCCCAGCCTCCTGGGAAGGTGAAGCAGGTAATACAGTAACTCAGGTCTGAATGTCCTGCCCACAGAGCCCTCCCTCCCTCCCACCTGCCACTCTAGGACTGCCTTCACACCAGACATCTCCAGGAACCCTACCACCCTGGCCTCTCTCAGGAGTGTCTCTTCACCAATAGAAGATTAACGGGGCGCCAAAGCACCCCATTGCTCTGCAAGCATAAATTGCAAGAAAAACATTTAGAATATTGATTAAGTGCTTCATGCTCGAAGATTTAAATTTACCTCCTGTATTTCCAGGATTAGCTGACATAATGGGGTCAGTCTGCCGGCATAGATGATTTACAGCACGCCATTGGCAGCTTTCCTTTGAAAACTCAACACTTAAAAATTTGCACTTGGTCACAACCAGCAGAGCCCAGGGTATTTAGCAGGTTTGGATAATCACCTTCCCACTGTGAAGTTTCAAAATCAGTTCTGGAATGGTCAGGCCCTATGTGGAACAAATGGACACTATTTGGGTCCCATAGTGAAGCAGAAGAGGGAGGGGGCCTTCTAAATATAGATCATACTCAATATTCTCAAGCATAATAGGAAGAGCTAAGTGCACTGTTTTCCCTCCATGCGTTCCAGCCATCTAAGAATCCTAGGTGACATCCTATCAGAGTCCAGTTTGCAGTGCCAGTAGACCCTGCCTTTGGACTAGAAGGAAATGAGTCCAGGCTACGCTGGGAGACCAGAAGTGTAGACCTAGATTCAGATGCAGTGAGCCCACGGCCTCTCTGTGCACCTTCATCCCCTTGGGCACAGAGGGAGCTGGGTGTCCCGCTGAGGCCACATGGTGCTGATGAGCTCTGACAGTCACAGACCACTGAGGGTACCTACATCAGGGTGCAGGTACAGCAGGGGAGCCGACTCTGCATTGACAATTTGAAAGGGAATCACTCTTACAAAAATTAGCCATGAGGACTGACACATCTTTCAAACTCAGACAGCGGCCCCGCTGGTTCCTTCTAGAATGCTGTCTCAAGGATGAGCGGGAGGAGACCCAATCTGGGATGCATACTCGATGGCCTTTCTGTCTCACACTCATTGGCTCACAGAAAGCTAACCTGGTGGCTTGCACTGTTCACTGTAACACAGGCCAACTGCCCACAGTTCTCCAGCTGTCCTGCTAGATGTGGGCTGATGAGGTGCTGCTCTCTGGCCTACCACATCAGTATCTCAGGCTCGAAGCCCAGTCTGCAGGCTGCAGTGACTAGACTCTGGTAACGTCAGCCTATTACATCTACCAGCTCTGAGAATTCAACCAACCCCAGGAAAAAATTCAAACCAAACCAAACCTTGTTTTCTAGGAAGGTAACTCAGTGGGTGAAACTCACACCATGCAAACACCAAGGGCCTGTGTTTGGTCACCAGGGCTTTCTTACATAGAATCAGCCACATGCTTGCCAGCTCAGCACCAGGGAAGTAGAGTCAGGCCAGTCTCTACTGGGGCTCACCAACCAACCAGCCAAACCTAACCTGAAAGTTAAAGGTAAAGTGTCATCCCCTGTCTGGAATGTGGTGGGTGGCTTCCTAAGGAATAACATTGGAGGCTGACCTCTGCCCTACACGTGCACACTCATACTACATGCACACAAAACTACACACACACACACACACACAGGACCTGATGCAAGTGTGATAATTTGTCTCTAAAATCCCAGCACTTGAGGGGAGCAGGCTGGAGTACAATGTGAGACCCTTCCCTCCTAAAGCAAACAGGGCATGGATTTTAGCAGTCTTGGGAACCTCCCCCCTACAGATACCCAAAACAATGCCACTGTAGTTAGATTTAGATCCTAGAGGTCTTTAAGTAACACCATCAAGGGGTCTTCACTGGGTGTGTGGGGGGTGTGTGGACTGACTCTAAGAGGGCACAGTGATTCCAAACATTTTCCGATACCCACTTACATTCCCAGAGATGTTTGCTTTAAATAAGCGACAAGTACACTCTTTTGGTTTAAATACTCAAAGCATTTCCTGCTGCCAGGCCACTCGAGTGTACAGATGATGAAGTAATTTGTAGAATTATTAAGGTTTCTTTGTTTCTTGTGTGACCATTTCATACAAGTCAGAGGGATAGGCTAACAATAGCCCAGTTTGCATGACGCTTGTTACTACTATGACTGCCAATTAATTAATCCTGCCATGGGAGCTTGGCATGTTACCCCAAACCCGGTATTTTATCACCTCAGGGGGCCAACACTTGGACATCTCCTTGACATTTTATACTAATCAATCAACTTTTTTTTTTTTTTTTTTTTTTTTTTTTTTTTTTTTTTTTTTTTTTTTTTTTACAATAGAGCCTTCCCCAGCAGCCACCCATGAGCCTATGATCACCAGGCCCAAGGCCACCCATTCCCCCACGCAGGTCTGCTATTGGCTCTAGGCAGACTTTTGAAAAAATATATATTTATTCTTTTTCTGTCCTTCCAACGGGGAGTCTATCTCAAATGTTAAGATAGATTCTCCAGTCCCACAGAGTCTTCTCGTGTTATTGTGTATTTAAAAATATTACAAGAGGGTGCGTCTCTATGGAGGTGATCTTTAAGGCTGCCAAGGTCTTTGACTGTTTCCAGATTTGTTACCAATGGATCCCACGTTGGTTTAAGTAAGTTCTATTCTAAGTCATGACTCAGGCAGCAGGGACAAACACTGTTCGAAGATATTTCTAGGACCCCCCTGGCAAATGGTAATTCATCTACAGCCAGGCACGAAGGAAAGACAGGCATCTGAGGAGAATGGGCCTCCTGGGAGCCGTGCACTGAGCTGAGCCCTAAATCAGCCAGAGGGACCATGTTCTCAGGGTGAAGGCCCTTCACTTGTCACCGCCATCAACCCCCATTCTGTGGCCTTAAATTATCCTTCAGCTATTCTTCATGTAGGTCACCCTAAGGAGGTCATCAAGCTACAAAACTTTCACTGGCAAACTTTCAGTCACCCGTACCCTGTGTCCTGGACCTGAAGCCAGGAGTAGCCCTGAGTAAAGTGTGAACTTTAGATTTGCACTTCATTCCTGGAATGACCTTCAGCAGGAACTAGGGCAGCCTCCTTGCCTTCTTCCCTGTCCTTTGTGTCCTCTCACTGTCCATTCCTAATGCAGAAAGACACAGTTGTCCAAGTGTCATGATACACTGGCCTTGGGATGAGCCTGCCAAAGACAAACTGAGTTTGGTTAAGTCACTATCCTCAGCAAAGGATGCCTGCAGTGTCTGCTCCACAGGGGTGCTCTGAGGAGAAAGGGGAGAGAGAGGTGACATACTTGAAGGCATGAAATGCACTATCATTCACCCGCCATTTCCGTCTCATGCCAGTGCTCCTTAGCATGCCTCAGACCCCCATTCCGGAGCAAGGCCCAGCAACACCATTCATCTTTGTAACAGATGGATCATGTGACCTCATCATGATGGTCATTTTTGCAAGTCATGATGGAGCACCTACTCTGCCCCACTGCCCAGCAGCTAGGCAATACTTGTGCTCACTGGACGAGGAAGGCAAGGCTTAAAGGGTTAGCACACTGGTTAAGGCCACGATGCTAACACCTTCATCTTACATCTCAGTTGTAAAGACAAGTTCAGTGAAACTCCCAGACCTCCTCTCCCTAACGCCAAATGCTGCTCAGGTCTACTGTGTATCACAGGAAGAGAGGAGTAGCTGCCTTCTATCCTGAACAACTCAATTCCTTCAGCCCTTTTAGTGGAGAAGTCAACAGAGGCAACCCCAAGAGAGAGACATCACACTTTAATTTTACCTTTGTTCTTCTATTTACAAACCAGAGCCCTTACACTAGCTAACGCTGGGAGTGGAAAGGCATGGTTTCTGGGGAGATGAAGCTCAGGTGTTCACAGTGTTGCCAGGACAACTGTGCAGTGGTACACAGAGTCCTCCTGGCAGGATGGTTGGCAGGCATACCTGTGTCTGGAGCTGGGATAGCGACAATGAAAGGAAGCGGAGAAGCAGAGGACACAGAGTCATCTCTACTCACGGGAGCAAGGAGGGGAACTAGAGTGCCATGGTTTCCAATCTGAGATGTCACCTAGTTACCCGTCTGACCTTCCGAAACTGCGGGCAAGTTGCATCCTGCCCATTAGACTCTGTTCACTGAGGAGTGAACTTATGTTTCAGTTTTTGAATGTCAGGTCTATGCAGCTTGTACATCAGAGGAAATTGGCAATGGACTGTGGGTGGCACCCGAGTCACCCTTTGTGTATCTGAATGTGCACAGAATGCTGCAGATATTGCCGAAAGACAAGCTCTTTCCCTTAGTGACCAGAAAGCATGCCTGGCCCACCTTCATCAGCTTTGATGACAAGGTCATATCCTTCATCTGGCTGGAGTCTGAGGGTGGGAGGCACAGAGAGAGAGCCAAGGCTGACTGTGTGTGTGCAGCAAGAAGGGGAAGAGACAGGCCCAGAGCCCTGACCAGAAACAAGAGAAGAGACTGACCTTGTCATTCTGGATGTTAGATCCGCCTCCACCAGCCTGGGAGACTCAAGGAATCACTTCCTCTTTCAGACTCAGGGCCCTGCTGCAGAATGGAGCAGCAGCTGCCACTGACCACTCCCCGTGCTGCCTCCCAGCTCTGACACTCTGCAGAGGGGGATCTGGAGATGGCAAGGGCTCAGAAGGTGGTTCGGAAAAGCCAAAGAATGCTGGGCTTGAGGTTGAGCTGTGTGATCTGATTTCTCCCTGCTGTCTGCGGTGAATGAATATGTCTGAAACTGTGTGTGGGAGTGAGGACCCAGAGGCACTACAAGACAGACGCCAATGCTCACACGAAGAGCGCTGAGATTGAGGCAATGTTATACGGATTAGATGGAAGAACTGCCCAACACTTTCTAGAGAGCACGGTGCTTGTGGATGAAGAAGGCATTTCTAAGAATGCTCCAGAGGGGCTGACCCTTGCCAGGGAGGTGGAAAGGGAGAGCAACTCTTGTGCTAAGAGTGAGGTCCCATCACAATGGATTGAAAGTAGCACACAAGAAGTCCTGGGTTTCATCCTCGGTTCTGCGTGCATTAGGTATGGTGGCACCAGTCTATAAGCCCCCTTTACACACATAGCAAGTTCAAGGTCATTAGGGGTCACATGAGAGCCTGTAACAACCGGAACAGCAGCGAATAGACTAACCACCCATTGCCCTGGCATGGCAGAAGACAGAAGCCACCATGTGGTCACCTCTTCCCTCAGCATATAGGAACAACCATGGACAGATGACATTCTTGGATTCCCAGCACGGCTTCTGTGACCCACCAGCTCTGCCGACTTGAATAGAAACACTGTTCTCCAGAAGCCTGTGTCCTCAGATGCAAGGGCTGGATCACCATGTCTCAGTAACCACCCTTTCCCAATTATCCACAACAGGTGCACCCAAGGAGTCTGGGGGCATACGAGCCCATGCAAACCTCCAAATCACTAATATCTTGTTGGCAGTTGAATACTCACTACTATGCAAACTCAGTAATACCACAGAACAAGCACACCCTCTGAAGATGTCGAAAGGCTGTGTTCATACCTCGCAACAACTCAGGCACACCAGGGTTAGTCTTCAAGACGCTCCTTGGTCATTCTCACTGCACTCTGCACATACAAGGTTATCCATGGCACTGTGCCTCTCCTCTTACTCTGGAATAGCATTTTTTTTTGGCCTGGTAAATAACTAATCTCTCCGGGACTCTACATAGCAGCTAGTAACACCGCCTCTGATTACCTTCTGAGACAGTTCAACATTCCATGTTGTTTAAATGGCTCTGATGGCGACAAGCCAAGAACACTCTCTCTTTGATATGCTGCTGTTTACCAAGAACACAGAAGATATAGATAGCTAACCCAACTCTATACAAACACCCCGCCCCGCCCCCAAAATATCCTTAGTGGTATATCTATCTGCCCAGACTCCTCATTTTGTAGAGGCATGATCATAGTCACATCTTCGGGAAGTGGCAGTTAGCTTCGTAGTCCGTCTTTCTTCCCTCTATGAGACATCACAATTGCCTCTTACAATGTTGAAAATGCAACGTCCAGATTCCATCTGGGCTGGGGAGATGGCTCAATAAGTGAGGCGTTCGCCATACCTGGATGAAGCCCCGAGTTCAGATCCCCAGAACCCATGTAAAGCCAGATGCAGTGGCTTGGATCTGCAATCCCAGCACTCTTATAACCAGACAGGAGGTAGGGACCATCCCCAAAGCTCCTCACTAGCCTGGCTCACACAGCACGGAAGAAGGCTGGCCCTGTGGCTCACACAGCACGGAAGAAGGCTGGCCCTGTGGTTGCACATGGGATCCCACATTATACACAGGGACACACGTGAACATGAAAGACTCTTTTGAAAAATGATCCAAACCTGAGTGGCACTGACACCTGCCCCTGTGCATCTTTCAGGTGACGAGCACACATTCCCCCAGAAGCCGGCTCTGCTTCTCACCTGAAGATTTGCACAAGGTGGCAGAACGTGTGTGGGGATTTCATTCTCAGACCCTGCTGGCCCTAGAGGCTTGTTCTTGACCCGGAAGGCAGTGGTGGTGGTGGCAGTAGTGGTCTGTGCTGGCAGAGCTGGCTGCCACATGTTCACATCTGAGCCATTGCCAAACGCTTGAATCGCATTTTCTGCAGGAAAACATAATAAAATCCCATTTCAGAGGCAAAGAGCAAACACGGCATGCAGGATGCAAACAGCCAAAGAGGCAGGAGTGAAATTCTGGTTACACAGCACTGGATATCTCAGAGCAAACCTGTCCACCCCTCCACCCATCCACCCATCTACCCAGTCACCCGACTGGTTCTGAGAACCAATCTCTTGGGTCAGGTGCTCAAAAGTCAATGCCCTCACTAAGCACTGAGGGAGACATGCACTACACCATAAACAAAGCAAGTCTTTAACAAGAGCCCTCTAAAAGACATCCTCACACTCAGAGGTAGCATCATTTTCCAACAAAAAATAAATACCTACACCGTGTCAGAACTCTATACTGAATGGAAATTAACTAGTGTCTTTTTCTTTACCCTGAAGCTGAGGCAACTCTAACACTCACTTGGCAGCAAAACACAGCTAGTTCCCTTAGAAGAAGAATGTACCTTAAACCCCATCGATATCTAGTGAAAATTTCAGTCTGATTATTTTTCTCCTTTCTGCTTCCAGTCTTTCCAAAGAGAATCTGCATAATTAGATAGGCACAGCCCTGTCTAAATGAAAAGTTTGAAACGTGAAACTTTCAAAGCTTATTATAATTTCATGGGATTAGATTGTTTTTATGGCAAGAGTAAATTGGTTGTGTGTTGTTCCCTTCCCAAAATGAATAAAAAACAGTTTTTAATCAGGTCTTCGGGGATTTGCCCTGGATTTAGGAATTTTTTATTTCATATTCATTGTATAAGAAATCAAACTCCTCCATTTGGGACCTGAAAGTGCAGACTGCTAATACATGACGCTTACTTGGCACTTTTTGATACACAAGACAGAGTAACTGAAACCTAATCATCCCCTTAGAAGTGACATTTTGCTTCAAAATTGTTATCCTTCAAGTTTAGCAAAATTGGAAGCTTGTTTTCTTGACTTGACATTTTGGGGGTCTGTAAGAGACAGCCTCTAAATAATACAAACACAGCTCTCCGTTTTGGTAGGTCCTGTGGGTTAAGTACAACACAACATGGAGAAGGGTCAGCCTGTAGATCAGGTTCCCTAAGGGACCCCAGGACACAAACAACACAGCACTCTTCTCTTCCTTGCTAGACACAGAGGGTCAAGAGAGGGTTGTGGTTTGTGAAGACTAACCTTGCTTTCCCAGGCTGGTCGTCCTCGACCCTAAGAGTTCAGTTGTCTCTCTCACTCCCTGAAATGCTACTGATCTAACTACTAAATTCCAGGGATGGCAGCAACTTAAGACCAAAGCCACAGCCACAAGCACAGCTTCCAACCAGGAAGGCAAAAAAGCAATAGGTCACATAGGTGACGACCAGCACTAAGAGACAATGAAACAAGGAGGGGACAGACACTGGAGAAAAGGCCCCTGGTGTCTAGATAAAGAGGCTCAGGGTGGCCCCTGGGAGAAGGCTGCATCTACTTTTGGGACACAAGTCCTGTCTCACTTCCCTCTTCACCCTAATCTTCTCTCGCCCTACATATCCATCTGCCACGAACTGGCTGAAAAATGACCACTTCCCCTTCCCAAGCTACAGCCAAACAACTGATTACAGCTGGGTTGATGGCAGGGAGATTTGAGAGAAGTCTGGCTTAATTGGAAGGAGGAGGAAATAAGTTTCTACATATGAGTCACATTCAGAAAGTGGAACAGCTTCCAGTCAGGCCCTGCTATAAGACACCGCATTTGCAGTCCTGTGCCGCATCCAAACCAGGAGAAATGGAACAATTATGAAAGTGCTGGCTGCCTTTGGCATTTGTTTTTATTTAAACATCATTAATAAGGCCATTTCCCCTTCACCAAAATGTTGCGACAGAGGGATAACTTTAATTTCTCTCTGAGGAACAAATTTTCCATTGCTTTACTTTTGCGTAAACTTGTATTCAACAAGAAGAGTACAAGAAGTGAAAAGAAGAATAATAATGCATAAAACAAATTCCAAACAAGGGGTCCAATTGTAACGTGCTGGCACACCCAATGTCTCAGGAAACGTGTCCACATCTATGGTACGTTCTGTGGGCCTGGATGCTACCTAAGAACTCAAAAGACCATTTTTATGTTTAGTAGAAGCAACCTAAGGCATCACAGTTGCATGGTTTGAAGCACCTATCTAGCAAGTTGGGCTTTAAATTTTCATAGAGGAGATGATGAGGGAATTTTAGTGAGATGCTAGTGATATGTTTTCCAAATAGTTGGCAAATCACCAGCTAATTCTTCAAAAGCCGGTCAGCATATAGCATTATATAGAATTTATTATCCCTTGAGGACTGAGTTCTCTAGGGGCATGGTTAAACCTTGATGCCTATTTTAAGAAGTCAGATCTGGCCCTGGATGGTTCAGAGTTACGTTTCTAACAGTGTTTCCTTCAATACCAGCCATTAACAAGGTCTTTGGGAGTCAGGGGTGCATAAGGATCGAAGCTTTAGATCGTAACTCTACCACTGCTGGTCTGTAAGAATACTACTCTTTTACTCAGCTGTCATTTGAATATGACAACTGTGTTTCCTAGGGTTCTTGTGTAGAGTACAGAGAATGAAACTACATGAACTGTACCCTCCTTACAACATGAGTTATGTGTGTCTCAGCTGGAGAGTGGTCCAGAGCATGCCCACCCACCATGGAGCTGTGTGCCAGGGACACCTGGTGTCCTGCTTTTGAAGTTCTGCTGATGGATGCCCAGGGTTCACATCTGTGCATCCCTATCCCTTTGTCAAACATGAGTCTAAATTGCCTAAAGAGCACCACAGTCATAACCGGCCTGTTCTTAAAGTCGAGCACCCTGCTCACAAGGGCTCATCTCAGCTCCCAAGATAACTGGCATCCTGAGTATACCTGTGGCATGGCCAGATTCCCCCATCAAGATAGATCCATCGCTTCTACCCAGAGCCAGTCCTGACAATGCAAGGGACTGCTGGTGTCAATGTCCCGATTTTCCCTGCAGAGTCCTTGGAGGCCTGTCCTATCCATTTTGTTTGAGCTTTTCACATTGTACATTCCTACCAGGATTTCAGAACCTGGGAATGAACTCTACATGGGCTGCCAAGATCGAAATTTGATCTGTGGGTAGAAGTATTCTTTCCCACATAATACGCCCTCAGTTATTTGAATATCTTGTCCTCACAGGACTTTGGGAGCAGTCTTGGCAGCACCCAGTTCATCACTTGTGTGGCTCCCTGCCGTGTTACTGAGTATGCCAAAATAAGTAGGAGCCACCACCAGCCATCAGGAAAGGGGAGGGAGAGAGGGAGGGAACGGGGGGGGGGCATAACAGAGAGAGCTTTCACTCAAAGAGGAAAACATGAATGCATTGGCATGCTTATTTTTTTCAGAACTCACTGAGACACGTATTGTCCTTAAAGAAATTCAGGAACTTCAAACACTCTTCCAGGTCATTTCCACTGTTGTTGCAGTCACACCACGGGGCCACACTGAGACTGCTGGAGTCTATGTAGTTGGGGGTCATGACTGTGCCTAAAAGAGAAACAGACAAGGCATGTCATCCTTCCAGGTTGACACGGACTTTCCTGTGGCCTAACAAGAAACAAATGTCGGTCTGGCGGTGGAAATGCCATGGCTAATTACAAACGCTGTGTTTGCTGGGTGGGAAATTATGTTAAGCGGTGCGTTTTCTTGGCAATTTATCTTGAGCACATAAAAATAATTTATACATTTACTTTAAAAATTAAAAGCAAACTCCTTGGGCTGTGTTTAGGGTATTTTCTCCCTGCACAAATGGTATGGATGTCATGGAGAAGGCGAGAATTAACTTAGAATGTATGAGTTGCCAAATCCCTTGCATTTTCTTGAAAAATGCCATTAATCTTCATAAATAGTCCTGGGTGCACACAGCTTAAGAATTCTTTTAAGGCTTTTAATCCAGTTTCCTCAGGGGCAAATGGCTTCTTGAGGGTAATAGAGAGAAGGAATACAGATGCCTCCAATAGGGTCCCCACATCCTGACTGTCAACAGATGTATATAAAAAGGCTTCCTTTCCCAGATCCTGCGCTGATTCAATAAACTCATCGAAGGTGTGAAAGAGATGGAAACAGGGCTGGGGTATAGCTCAGGTGGTAGAGTGCTTGTCAAGCCTGCCTGTAGGTTATTCCCCAGAAGCACACAAAGCCAGGCTTGGTGGTGCACACCTGTCATCCCAGCACTTGGGAGCTGGAGGCAGGAGTACCAGGAGTTCAAGGTCATCCTTAGCTACAAGAAACCCTATTCAAAAAAATAATAATAAAAAGTAGAAGAAAGGAAGAAAAGGGGAAAAAACCAATGGAACTTCCCCAGTCCAGGGCTCCTGAAGCATGGTCTATGGATCCCCACAGTTCCCACAGAGATGCTGTGTGGACCTTCCTGTTTATCGCTGTAGCTTTTCTGGTGAGTTCTCCACTGGGAGAAATACACAGTGCATTCATATTTAATGCAACCCGAATGTCTTCTCCTGGGTGGCTCACACCAGGCCATGCCCATGGATGCCAAGAACTTTCTGTTTTTAGTTGCTTTTGTAGAAGGAAGAAGTCGGTCAGCAATCCAGAGGATGACTGGCTATAAACAGAAGAGTTTTTGGAAGCACTTCTGAGGTCAAGGACATACTGTCATTGCCCTACTGGTCTTACTTTTTGTTGTTGTTTTTAAACTTGAATCTGTTCTTAGCAGGAGAATTTAATCTGCATCATACAGGGAGGTCTAACTCACCAGGCACTGGGAACAGAATAAGGAAGTCAAAACCACTGACCTCAGATGCGACAATGGGTCCCTGACATATGGAAGAGGCAGAAGCAAGCTCTGTGCAGAAGTTAGGCACCACTGACTCGGGAAACCACAGAGAAGACACCCAGACCCAGGAGAGAAATACTTCTTGGCCTGCACAGTATACTCCATCTACCATTTCATCATCCCGAGGCACAGAAGGCTCTGCCAAGCCTAGGGATGATCTCACAGACTGCTGGCGGTCCCTCTCCTTGGCGGCTCACAGGGGAGTTAATGAGCATGAACTCCTGGAAGGACACAGACTGAAGCACTAGCAGAGATTACATCTGCAGAGACTTAACGTTGTCTTCTGGGAGCATCCCTGGCTTTAGTTTTCCTTTTTAAACAGTGGTATGCCTTAATTGCTTTTGTTATTTCTGCAATTCCATCATTTTATATTCAATCCCAGGTAGACACTAAGACCTGCATTAAGGAGAGCACCAATCCGTTTCTGCAGTTCTAACTTAGGAGGGCGTGTACACTCGCTGGCTTGGGCCACAGAAATGTCGCATTCCTGGAGGAACTGTGACAGTATTGAAGATATCACACGTGGCAGCACAGGTCTCCTTTCAAAGAGTTGGGAGTGGCTGGGGTGTCAAAGGCTGGAAACGGTTTGCCATTAAGCACTCCCTCACTTAAACCAAAGGCTCTTCTGAGGATGAGGGAGCTCCTGCTGGTGATTTGTATGACCCTGATGTGGACCCTGGAAGGGAGATGCCACTGAGCCAGGACCGTATGACAGCTGTGATTTCTCTCACCCTCCTCAGCCTTCACTGTTACCTCTCAAATGCCAAGTGTGATGGAGCTCTGACAGAGAAGCTTCAGCTGTCCTCGGCACATGGGGACACCCGCCTTCTTGCCAGCACTATTTACCCCAGATGTGAGCTGGCCTCTTTCTGGATTTTTCTCCATATGCAGATTTTTCTCCATATGCAGGAGGCTTGTTTAATCTCACTATTCTCTAGAACACTGAGAATATGGCTCTCCTAGCGCCGCAGGCCTCCCAGACTAGAAAATACTGTTTCTGCTTCCAAACAGTTATTTACAGGGAAAAACAAATTAGCCTTAAACAACCCCCTGTACAACAGGAATCGCATAACTAAGAACAATAATGGCGGGAAGCCTAACGGTGTTGGGGAATCCATTTCCAAGGGTCCACTTCTTGGAATCAGCTCCTCTGACTTCCAAGCTCCTGCTCTCTACATTTCCTTTATTTGACTGACTGTGTTTGGCTTTATCTCTTCTCCCGATGGCCATGGGTTCCCCTGCCTTTGTCCTGCCTGGCCAGGTCCCCAATGGAGATGCCTCACTCACTTTAGAATATGTGGCCTTCCTTCTCCATAATTACCCCAAGTCTCCTTTCTCCTGCATCCAGCCTCCCCCCTTCCTGCCCTCCCTCCCCCCTCCCGGCTATCTTCAAACTCTAGTATGGAGGCTACTGGGAAGTTGTCTCTTCTGCAGACATCCAAGGCTGCAATAGACAAATCTGTAATCCAGAGTCGTTCCCCCTCCCACCCTGCCCCCTTCCCTGGTCTTACCAATCAGTCCTGAGTAGGCCAGGAGGCAGTCTGCATAGTTCTCCTTAAGACAGCTGCTAACAGACCTTGACTCGGGCTGGCAGTTGGTAAAAAAATCTGCAAGTCGAGATCTGCAACAGAAAGGGGGTATGTGTGCTGAGAACACCCCAGGCCCCTGAACTGAGGGGGTCAGGGAGACGCTGGTAACAGGCTCAGGGTGTGGCTGGTGGACGGAGGATCAACTTCCCAAGCTTCAAAGCTCAGGAGGCAACTGTGTTTTCTGACACTTAATCGTGACTTCAAAACCGGATGTTCACAGTACGAAGACATGACACATTTCCAGGGTGGTAAACATGCCAATTAGTCAAATCATTACACACTTCATATGTACGTGTATTGGGATGTCACCTCCACAGCCCATAAATATGTATGATATAGTATGTGCCATGACAAATACAAAATATCTATGAAGAGAGAAAAAACACTGTCTGGACAGACGTAACTGTAATTCCTTTGTCAGCATGTCTCTTCACGCTTTCCTGCTCTCTCCCTCACCCTGCCCGAGAGAGAGAGAGAGAGAGAGAGAGAGAGAGAGAGAGAGAGAGAGAGAGAGACAGAGACAGACAGAGAGAGAGACACAGAGAGACAGAGACAGAGAGAGAGAGACAGAGACAGAGAGAGAGACAGAGAGAGACAGAGAGACAGAGAGAGACAGACAGAGAGACAGAGAGAGAGACAGAGAGAGACAGACAGAGAGACACAGAGAGACACAGAGAGAGACAGAGAGACAGAGAGAGAGAGACAGAGAGAGAGAGAGACTAAGATATGGGTATATCCTTCCTTTATTCAACCTTCCACCTGCTCTCCCCAAGCCTTCATCTACCTGTGTGTGTCTGCTTGTTTGGACAGAAATCTTCAGGGTCTATAACTGGAGAAATGGAGAGGCTTTGAAGTTTCCATTCAATATTTATTTCTGACTAGACTTATTTGCATCTTTAGGAAATACGCTCCTCCACACGCTCACCGGAGATCCACAGTGGGAAAATATTTACTTTATACAGAAACATGTTCCTGGCATCAAAATTAGATCCTACAGCCCATCTGCTCCCATAATTCCTAGAGCCTTGAAAAATGCATGTCTCTGTCTCTTGAGCCTTTTCTGATTACCCTACTGCGGGCCCATGATGTCCCCAGCCCCGTGCCAGTAAAGAGCTGGTTTTTCTGAGTGTGAAGGCAGAGTGAAGAGAGATGGGTGAGGCATAGCAGGCCTGTGGCTGGCCTTGTCTGCAGAGTCTCTCAGCCAAGATATGGCTGTTAGCATTGCCAGAACTCTCCAGAGGCCTGTGGGATTCATCAGGAAGCCCTGACTGGTGAAGCTGTGCAGATACAGAAGCAAAGAGCATCCACAGACTCACTGGTCCGGGGACGTAGAGGGTTCATTTTTGCCATGGAGCTGTTTTGGGATCTTCGGAGGATATTGCTGGGGAATCCTGATTAAGAAATGGCCTCCTGTGAGGCCATCTTGGCAGCGAGAAGTCCTGTTTCTAAGGAAGAACACAATGGACTTGGAGATGTACGTTACCCAGCAATGCACCTCCCACTCAGGGTGGCTGCTGACATGCCCAGTGCTGATTCTACTTCTTGCACAAGAGAAACCATAATTTGTTTAGCTTGATATGATCCCAGCAAGCCCGAGTCTGCTGCACTGAGCTGGGCAGAGGTGTAGGAGTTACAGGTTTTCAAAGGTCTGGTTTATTCTAGGTTTTGGGGGTGGTGAGGGTTGTTTTGTTTTTTAAGATAAGATCTTGCTATGTAGTTAAACTTGTCCTCAAACTTGTAATCCTCCTGCCTGAGCTTCCCTGTGCTAGGATCACACGCATAAGCTACTATGCCTGGATCTTTCTTACCACTTTAACTAGAGAAGGCATCCAAGGCCTTGCAGTGGTCGCAGCTTACAGTACACTGCAGGGGGCTCTGCATTCTGGGTGGTGGGCTCATCACAAGGGAGATCAGGACAGTTGTTGGCATCTGTTTCATCTTCTCTACATAATACCAGCACTCCCTGGAAAGTCTTTCAGCACAGGTATGGGGCAGGGTTGCAGGCTACCTCTAAATGGCTCTGGTCACCACCCCTCCCCCACTAGGTGAGGCTCTGAATGTGTGAACACTTGGACCACAAACACAGCCAAGGCCTTGCTGGTGCCCTCTACCTTGTACTAAACACAAGGAATGGTGTAAGACCTGGCTGTTTCTACAGTCTGGTTAAAGGATTTCCTTTCTGCAGGAAATCTCTAAAGGTACCCCAGGCTTACTCAACTGGATCGGATGGTGTTCAGCTCGAATGGAGTGTTAATTTCAGAAAAGAAAAGAAAATACTGGCCATGAAATAAATGCTCTAACGGCCCTGGGTTTCTAACTCAGCCAAGGTCAACTTCAGCTCAGACAGCTCTACATAGAACCTAGATGACAGTGGTGGCCAAACCTTGAGGCCCCTGTGGCTCACCCACTCCTGGATGTGCCTCTGAGTCTCTGGAGCATACTGGTAACTAATGGCACTGTGATGGGGATTACAGCCCCTCTGGATAGGCAAACACCACTGGACTCACTTTGCTTAACAACCCAAGAATTGACTCACAACTGGACCCCGGAATGAAAGGCTAATTGAATCAGTATGTTGCAGAAAGCATAAGCCTGATTGGGCGAATCAAACAAAAATACACAGCTCTAAGCAGAAACCCGTGGCTACATTTTAAGAGGCATGAAGATCCAGGCTCTGAGACCAGTAAGGCTATGATGTGCCCAGACTCTGGGGACAGAAGAAAGGAGCCACAAGATTAGCAAGGAAGAAGCCAGGGCTTGGGGGAAAACAAGAAGCCTCCACTTCACTCTGGATTATCCAGCAAGCATAGCATGTGCCAAGAGAGCACCGAGGAAACACTGAGGGAGAGGCAGTGAAAGGCCACACAGCCACTATATGGTAAGATGATTGGGGCTCTCTTCTCAGCTCATTACCCCTCCCACCCTTGGGAGAGCTTTTAACTTTAAATATATTCCAAGTTTAACTTAAAAGACATGATTTTGCCTCCATCTTCCCCCCTGGCATGGCCAGGATTTTCACCTGACCTATACTACAATTTCCTCTTACACTCCAATACAACTGAATGCATTGTCCCGGAGCCTCCTTCTGAGTCATTTTAAACTTTTATGAATGAGACTCAGAACCCAAAAGAGAACCTCTGTGTCCCTGGGTAACAAAACCAGTACACCACAGGCAAAGACTTTCAGAATCCAGGCAAGTACTTGGGCACTGTTACCAAGGCCACATTCCCAGCATTCTAGCGATCTGCTCCACACCTTCTCCTCACACTCACAGCAGGAGACAATGGCGCTTCCACTATACAGGACAGGAAACTGACAGAAGGAATCCAAACAGTAGTGTGCTGAAGTCAGCTTGTTTTGGACACATGGGCCGTTCTGAGAAACTGTGGGAACTGCCTGACATTAGAGTGTGGTAACCAGGCAATGCTAAAAAGCAGGTTGCTCTTGAACAATAAATAAACACCATGTAGAAGAAATGTGATGACCCAGTTGGTCCTATGGGAAAAACTGTGTTGCATCTTGGCCATGCAAAACAAGCCCTCTGGGCCAGGCTTCTAGAAACTCCTCCTTTGCTGGGCCAAATAAAGCACTGGGGCACCAGTTAAAGTCCAACTTCAGTCTTTTCCAAAGAAAGACAGGAATTATTCCGGTACAACACCTCTCCCCATCACAGTCCTCTAAGACACCTACGGCGTTGAGTGACGAGGGCCACATGCATTGGCCAAACTGTGTTGCTCATTGACTAATGTTGTGTTGGTGCTTCTAATATGATGATGACAGAGACCTTGTCTTTAAATTAACTTCCTGCCCAGAAGCCATAAGAAACATGTAAAAGGATTATGATAAACACCTTGGCTGATTTTTTTTCTTTTGTTTTGTTCATTTGTGACAGGGTCTTATGTAGCCCAGGCTGGCCTCAAACTAGATCTGCAGCTAAGAATGAGCTTGGACTCCTCCCAATCTTCCTGCCTCCACTTCGTAGGTGCTGGACGAACAGGCTTTTCCATCACAGTCAGCCATGTCCTAAAACAGCTAAGGAAGGCTGCTAAGGAAAACCAAAACCAAAGACAAACCAAGAATTTAATGGACAGTTTTACAAATGACCTAGTTTTTTTTTTTTTTCCTGACAACTCTAGTGAGGCAGATATTTTGTTGCTATACATCTTGACTTTATTTTTATTTATTTATTTCTAATGTTTCAATTAGCACACAAAGTAACAGGTTTTCCCTGAGGCAAATCATAACACTTGGTTTGGGTTACTTCCCTTCACTTCGTTTGGGTTATTTCCCTTCACATGCTATGCCTTTCTGCTGCCTCCCTGCCCAATCCCCCACCTCATACCCTAATCCTAATTTTATACTTAAGTCTTCATTCCAAAGGAAAAGAGGGAGCAGCAGACCCTGGATTTTAAAACCAAGCACGAGTCTCCTGCAAATGCTTACAACCCATAGCTGCAATGGCTTTGGAAAAGTCATGCTCTAGGGCCTGAGACAGAAGGAGGGGCACATTTGTCAGGCAAAGGTGAAGGAGAGTGTGGCAGGCAGGAGGCGACATCATTGCCGTGTTTACTATCATCCAGGGCAACAGTTAGGACAGATCTGCATGCTCTGTGTGCTGGTTTGTGTGCTCAACATGTACTCACACATTCAGTTCTCACAGCCACCTAGCTAATACTTAGCACCGTCCCCATTATCTCTAGGAGGAAGCTGTGACAGAGAGAGAGTCAGTGTGAACCCTTCCAGGTCACAGAACTCACAGGCTGGATTTGGGGGATGCCCACATTCTGTCCAGCTCCAGCTCCAGCACAGAAGGGACCCCCAACCATTACACTTAGCGTACACTGCTAACCCTTTCAGATAGGATGGTGAGGCTATGGGATGCAGGTCAGATGGGGGAATGGAAAAGAATCGATGCACTGAGTTTAGACTTTGTCCTACAGGCACAGGAGCCACTGAAGGGCTTCAAGCCGACAGGTAACATGATCAGTATGTGTGGTGTGAAGACTCTTCCTTCGGCCTTTCAGCTGATGGGCTAAGACGTACTGAGGACCAATGTGTACCCAAAGATCTCTCAGCTGACGGGCAAAGACACACATAGGGCCTATGTGTACCCACTCAGCTTGGGCAGTAGTGGAACACACAGGAAAGAGGAGAATGTGTTAAGATGATGGAAGCCAAACTGCAGGAAGGAGCTGGCAGGCTACAGAAAGGATCAGAGTGTGAACAATTCGCCAGAAAATGGGAAAGACAGGACGCGGGTTTGCAACTGTGGCTCTTCTGAGTACACAGTGTCGAGAGAATTCAAGCTTTGGTACATGGCTGGATCACCGGCTCTCGTATAACCCAGCCAACATCCATCACCTGAGCGCCTACTGTATGCACAGCTTCAGCAACCCTCAGATGGGGTGCGTGCGCATACACCTCCACCTCTGACCCTGAGTTATAAGTCATGTTGTAACTGGTTTCAGTGGCTTCTCTGCCTGAACTGCTGCAATCTAGACAGGGAAGCGTAAATGTCCAATATGGGATTAACAGAGAAACTCCACTGTAGGATTTCTTCTGGAGACACGAAATCTCCATGACTACAGCAGTGATGAGCTCTGATTGTTTTTCTCTGAGAAAATGAAAAGGAAATGAATAGGCACTAATGTAGAAATGTATCGCCCTTAGTCACAGAAAAATCCCCCGCCCTTAAAGAAGAAAGGGCTGGCAAATGCCATGAGGCCCTCAGGAGATCTGAAGAACAGTGGTTGATATAGAAAATAGCCTATTAAAGGGAGCACACTGCTAACTGGAAATAGAAAAATGATTATAATGATAAAGTCTTTCAGCATCTTAAACAGCAGATGGCCTCTGGACAGTGGGAAGCGGGGGTCATTCCCCTACTTTTCTGTAACTTAGGAAAACTGTGTTATGAAGAATAGGCAGACATGTACCAGCAAGGCTGGTGTAACTCCTAGATGACCATGGACCTCTAACTGCCTTCTGGGACACACCCCTTGGATGAGAGCCATGTGGTCAGTGGTGCTGAGCCTGGGTGAAGCACGATGATCCTGTATGGGACCCAGGAAAGTGACACTGACACTAACCCCAACTGCTGAGTATGCTGCTTCACACCTTAGCTCTGGGAGTTCCTCCTGGCAACCCCAGAAATGCGGCCTGTGAGACACAAGGCTGCCTCAAACAAACAAAGGGCAACAACAAAGACCTTCTTGTTGTTTTTTGTTGTTGTTACCCTTACATCCCATTCTGCCATTAACCATGACTTTAGTGTCTAGGTGCCTGGTTTCCTTTGGGGACTTGGAACAGGACTTCCCTTAAGGACCCCTCATCCAACTCACAAGGCAATAAAGGCCAGGGCACCAGCTCAGGTTTCCAGGGCAGGTGGCCACAGGTGGCATACTTGGAGAAGGACTTGTCACATGTCTGTAACAGCTCTGTAGGGGGCAACAACAAACTTTAATTTTCCTTTCCCTGGGGCCCTGAAGTCACCTGGAGTAGACTTCCTCTTCAGAATTGTCCTCACATTCCCCTGCCTTCAGAGGCGGCAGCAGGCATTTATGTATCTTATGTATCGTGAAGAAATATGTGGGGCAGGGCGCGCACATGAGGGTCTACGTAAGAGAGGGTGACCCTACCTGTGGAACATGCTCTCCTGTGACTCTCTGGAGTCCACCAGAATCCATACTTCAGCATCAACCCCAATGCTGAAGGGGTTGATGAAGATCTTGAATTTGGCAGAACGCTTGCCTAACACACTTGGAGTCCTGGGTTTGATCTCTAGTATAAAACCAGCTGTTGTGGTATATGGTCATAATCTCAGCACTTGAGAGGTAGAGGCAGGGGAATTAAGAGTTCAAGGTCATCCTTGACTACATAATGAATGTGAGGCTAGCCTGGGCTACATGAGAACCTGGGGAGAATGGGGAAGGAAAGGTTATACATTTTCTGGAAACCTTCCATTCACATCACTTGGTTGATGGAAGCTTTTCGGTGAGTTTGCCGACAGAAGACTCTCTTCTGGGACATCTCTACTCCAGATTCCCTCTCTGACCCCTTAGCTGGTGACTTGACTTCTATCTCAGTTTTCTTCTTCACTTGGAAGACAGGACCAATGCCAGGTAAGCCACTTTACACAGCTGGCCATTACACGGAGTTCTTCACGACACCTGCTGCTCAACACAGCTTAGTTCCCATCCCTTCATCCTTCCCCCCCAGCTCCCAGACAATCCCAATGTGAAATTTTTGCCATAAAAACACACATTGAGCCCAAGTGGAGAAACATACCTCTCCCTGCCAGAGGCCCTCCTGTCACACAGGAGGAACAGGCTACATCTGTGAAGATAGAGACATCAACTTTGGCCACAGCAAAACTGAGATGCCCAAAAGCAAAGAATCTTACAGTCTTCCTTACGACCTTCTCAGTCTTAAGAACTCACAGAGTGAATACATTTTAAATGAAGCTACTTTATGGAAGAGATGCAGAGAGAGAGAGAGAGAGAGAGAGAGAGAGAGATTTTTTTCAATGACTGAGTATCAGTAAGTTCACTACTACTTCTAATATCTCACGCAGAATAAAAACATCTTGAAAAACAAGCTTCTAATATTAGCCCAGGGAGGACGATGCTGGAGCGCTGTGACGGTAACTGTCTGATACAGAGACACAGAACAGATTTTTCCTCTTTCTGTTTTTAGAAAATTACCTTAGCCCTTGTGCTCCGCAGCCTACTGCAGTGCACATCTGGAAAGCATCGTTTAGGAAATCAGAGCCTGTACATTCTGCAGGAGGTGTTGTTTTGTGTCATTGTACCTCCTCCTCACTGGCTTCCTGGAGCAAAGGCTGGAGTCAGGCTGTGGAACTGAACTGTAGGGCTGAGCCCGAATCTACCTGCTGCCTAGCAGTCAGCGTGAGAACTGAGCACATAGCACAGCCTTTCTAGAGCAAAGGTCTTTGGTCAGATACACACACTCCTGCTGCAGACGCTAAAGCTTCTTGCATCTTGGGTTCATCAGCTTCTACCTTAAGCTGTCACTCAGAGTGAGATTATTAGACTCAGCCAAAGTGATCATTGCTGACTATTACATCCAACAGCCTCTGACACATTACTGGGTTTTGCTTCCTCAGTCAGGAAGACTTCTGTGGCTAAGTCGTTCTCAACCAGTTTCCCCAAATCCCTGCTCATCTCTATTCTGGTATTTTGGAAACCAAGACATTGACCAGAACCACGGGGATATACTGATCATCCCTGTCCCCTTAGCCTCCTTGCCAAGGTCCTTGGGAGGTCCCAAGGGCAAGGATTTTTCAGCTCACGGGTCACAGGCTTCCCTTACCATACTCCATGCCTAATCTATGGATCTTTCTACAGAGCCTAGCCTGAGGAAGATATTCAAGACATCACATGATGTCTTCTGCAGTCAGAAGCTTTCCAGGTTCAGACAAGGCAGGCTGCAGAGACGGCACACTCTTACCCTTTCAGATCACATCACACTGCAGTAGCCCCCTGAGGATAGTCCAGTCAGCATCCAATCAATCCTGGCAATTCCTCCTGAAGCCACCTTGCATCAGCACTGACAGCCATCAGTCAGCACACACCAGGTGACTGACATGGCTGGACAGCTACTCTCACATGGGCAATCTTGCAAAGTAAGTTAAGTGTTGACCAGCTACTCCATCCCAACCAGGAAGTGGCTTTCAGAAGCCTCTGATCTGGTGTCCCAGAGTTACCCTTCAGCAGGGGTTCCCTCCCCAACTACCTACAGTGGATTCCTCTCAATGCACAAACTGACAGATGCAACCTAGACAAACTGTAGGCAATAGCAGGAGCACAGAACGAGCACAGACAGCACAGCCCTGTGCTGCAAGCATCTCCAAGTCAAATAAAGCTGTTTGTATTGCCCGTGCCATGCTATGTCTATTAGTGTAGAAAATCTAGCTTTGTGTGCTTGTTTTTAAAGGAAGAAACTGAAGAAGCCGAGAAATTGGAGGCTTTCTGGCTGATGAGACAATCATAACGCTCTCAGCCACCCAACAGTTGTCTGCTGGGATAACCGCAGGTGACAGATATGTTAAACCCCTTTAGAGCAAGTCTTAGCTCATAAGCCCTTGATATTTCTGCAGGGAAAATTAATAAATCAGTTTTTGTGACAATTTGGCCACAGGGAGAAATAGAAATCTAGATGTTCAACCAATCTTTCACCCGTAGAGCTGCACTGTGAGGCTCTAGACCAACACAGTGTGAATTTACGTCAGGTAGAATTCAGCAGGCCCCCATGTCTTCGGGTGAAGAATTCAGAATTGGCTTCCCATTCATCCTGTAACTCAAATCTCACATCATCAGCTGTTCAGGGGCAGTGGACAGCAAAGGTCACCCACTGTGGCTCTATTAAATTATTTATGCTCACTCCTACCTCAAAAACAAGTCCGAAGTACATTCTGGTGTAGCTGTCCATACAGCAGAGTCAAGGGAAGTATCAGTGAGGGTGCTGGGGGCCAACAGACAGGTAAGAGTACAGAATGCACGAACCCGTGCTGGATGGGAGACAACCACACATCTGGAGCTGAGGGTTATGCCACCCCCGGGAGCAAAGTCAGTGACTAACACAATCCACGACGCCGGAAGCATTAAACAAGATAGGGATGTGTGGGAAAACCACCCGTGGAGGCATGCACAGACTTGTGGGCCACTCTGACTCCTAAGGTTGTCTACACTCCAATCCTCACAGCCTGAGAGAATGCTGCCTTATTCACAAGGCAAGGGAAGTTGGCGGATGGGACCAAGGCAACCACAGAGATCCTTGAGAGTGAAAGTGGAGACAGGGAAGGAAGCCAGGTGAGGTAGTATGTGCTGGCAATCCCAGAATTCTTGAAGCCAAGGCTGGAAGGTCACAAATTCAAGGCCAGCCTGGGCTACTAAGGAAGGTTGCTGAGGGGAAGAAGGGTAAAAGAAGAGGAGGGAGAGGACGATGACAATTACTGATGGCACGAGTAACAGACAGACTGACAGACCAGACAGACTATGAGTCAAGAAATCAGGAAATAAGAGCAAGACATGGGCATGCAGAAAGAACTTAGCCCAGTGAGTACCCCAACCACAGTCTAGTGCAAGCACTGAGAACTTGTGACTTGTAGACCTGTGAAACGATGAGTTCATTGTGTTGTTTAAAGCCACCAGGCATAGCTGGAGTATTTCTGTCCTGCCCCTCAGTTCCCGCAGCTGCTTACGAAAGAGGCTTAATAACAATTACAAGTGTCTGGCCAATGGTTCAGACATATTACTGGCTAGCTCTCTCTTATAAATTAACTCATCTCTATTAATCTGTGTACTACCATAAGGCTGTGGCTTACCAGGAATGCTCTGGCATGTTACTCTTTTGGCAGCCTCATGGCATCTCCCTCATTCAGCCTTATTTTTCTCTCTCCATATTTGTTTGGATTTCCTACCTAGCTATATTTTTTCCTGGCCATTGGCTGAAATAGCTTTATTCACCAACCAATAAAAGCAATGCATATTTTGCAGCATACAGAAGAAGGACATCCCATATCATCCAGGTTTGTGGCAACATGATAAGCAAACACCCCTGAACAGCAGGAGTTTTGAATATCAAATTTGCTGATGGACTAGAAATTATATTTAAATTCAGCTACTTACTAAACATGACACTTCAGGAAAGCACCCCAATTTCCCTGCAGTTTACTTATTTGGGGTGAATGACAACAAATCCATCAGCTATAACTGGGGAGGAGGGGTTAGGTGCATCTGATAGCTTGCACCTGCACACAGCTGCTCCTGACTCCTAGGCAAGGGAGGAAACTCATGAGCACCAGTGTGGTGGTATCTTTCTTCCACAAATAAAGCCTGTCTGGGTGTCAGATACTGGACCTTGCCACTAGCTAACCATAGAGATCTGGAGGTCTGTACAGACAGACAGGAAGTGAGGTAGCTGGGCAGAAACAGGATATAAGTAGGGAGAAACAGGAAATCGTGCTCTTGTCTGCTGAGACGCTAAGGAGGTATGGTGTGGCTGTGGCTTGCTCCTTCTTCTCTCTGACCTCTCAGAGTTTTCCTCTATATCTGACTCCAGCCTATTATTATCTAGACCAATTAAGAACTCCATTTACACACCAGTGTCTGCAGTTCTGATCTGGACCAGCCCCAGAGACTCCACACTGGCCTTGGGACCTCTATGAAATAAATGCTAGGATTTAGATGAGCATCAAGATACTTCTACAATTCATCTGCTAATAACTTGGTGTATAACTCCTCTCCAGGCTACAGTCCATGTGTTCAAAAATCTTTAAACACTCAGTAAGATCATGACAGGCTCATTACTTCCATGGAGTCAAAGGCCTTTCACTGGTAGGCCTTCATCATTTCCAAAGACATCAGAACATCCTATAAGCCAATGAGCTCACAAGGACATCAGAGCATCCCACAAGCCAATGAGCTCACAAGGACATCAGAGCATCCTACAGGCCAATGAGCTCACAAGGACATTAGAGCGTCCTACAGGCCAATGAGCCCACAATCCATACACATGCAGACAGTACAATTCTGCATATAGCTCCTGTACATGGAGCACTCCCAATCTGAAGACTTGATCACCAGGCCTGTGTTCTTTAAGAAGAAACCCGAAAGTTAGCATCATGGTGTTTACAGTCAAAGGGTCTCTCTGAACTCTTAATTAGCTTTGGGAGCACTAAGTAAATTCTAGAAATTATCCCAAAAGTTGCTTTCTTCAGTTGAGCCTTGGTTTGGGGGGGGGGGCTCAGAAGATGAAAAATTAAAATTACACACTGTCTTAACTTTCATAATTTGCAAAGCCCTTCCTTCTTGCCGTGACTCTCAAAGGCAAGCATAAACTTCCTCTGTGGAGCCTGGGCCCCAAGTTCTGCCCCAAGGACTGTTGATTCACCCATATCAGATTAGAGGAACCAAGGAAGAAGGGAAGAGAAATGGATGCCCAGTGGCTAATGACCTACACTCCTATGAACAAACCTTAAACAGAAACATGAAAATAAGGTCCCCTATTAATCTTTAATGGGCTTGCAGACTTCCTAAGGAAAATTATATTCAACAGTAAATATACACTAGGCCATTTTTCTTTTAGGCAAGTTGTTTTAGAGTCAACAGACTCTGAGCTTAGCAAATAACTGCTCTTTAATATCTTTCTTCCAAGGCAGGGCACAGAGAATATCACAATTGCGCAGGAGGCAGGCACTCATGGAGGTGTGCGTCAACAGAATGAGTCACTCACTTCTGCTAACAGAAGATAGTGCCCCCTTCCGGGGAATCCTTAGGTCTTGCTCTTAGCAATTCCTTCTCTGCAATGTCTTCTGTAGCAGCACCGCACCCTGCATCCCCTATCGCTATCTGCGTTATACGGCTCTCCCAACTGCATATTAAACACTCCCTCTTTGCATCTCAAGGACGAGAGAGCCCATGGTTTACACAAACTATTTTCTAGAAATGGGTCCCTCAGATTCTTTGCCTAGCTTGCTGTGGTAGTGACTGGATCATACTGGGACCAGGGAACTCCACTAAGCCCTCCCACCAAGCCTTTTCTCAGTCCCTCAGCCTTCAGCAGGGTGCCTGCTTCAGCTCGATAGGATACTCACAACCTCTACACTCAGTTGTAGGCCTCTACAGTTAGAATAGTCTTGCCAACACCATGAGAAAGCAGGCACCTAGAATTATGACCGTGACAAAGTAGGTATTTAGTAAATACTTGGATGTATGAGCAAATAAATCTAAGCTCCAAAGACCAGTGTTCAACTGCTTGTTAATCAACTCTTAGAATGGATGGCTTGGGTTTATATGCTCACCCACACAACAGGCTCAGATGAGAAGTCATCCCAAGCCCAGCTGTGTAGGGGAAGCTGTAGCCACGCCTACTAAGGGGCTGGCTACAGGTGTGCCTGACCACACCCTCACAGCTGCTCTAGACTACTTACAATAACTGCATCTGCCATTGCACCTGCTGGTGTAGGGACACAAATCATTTGACATACAACAACAGCCTTCACCCACAGTTGGGCACACTGGGCCCCAGCAAGGCCCAGGTCTACTCAGTCATGAACCTGGTTAGAGTTAGAACCAGATTTAGAGAAGAAACCCACACTCACCTCCTGGACTTCACACTCTTTCAGCTCAGCTCTTGAACTCCTGCCTCCATTTTGAGGTGAATTTCACATGTATGAATGGAGCTCAGTCTGATTTAAGTGTCTATTAGTGATCTCACTGGGGTTAATAAAGTGTGATGCTACAATTAGTGAGCATAGTCCAATAGTGCTTAAAGTTGAAAGACATAAAAATACTGTATTTGTTGTTAATGTTCAGCAAGGCTCAACTCCAACCTGATGGCTATACAGAGAAGTCATCTAGGACCGGGCCCCATCTCTCTGGCAGCCCAATCATCCCTAGGAGTCATCACAAATGTCAACCAGTGTGATGTTCCAAAGCCAGCATCACTCTCAGTAGTAGAGCTCCCTAGGCCACATTGGCTTTCCCTCACTCAGGGACCAGTAAGGCTGGTCCCTCAAGGCTTTAGATAGGAGGCACCTAGTTGGGACTGTCCTTTCCAGGAATATCTCCTTGTGGACCTCCCTTTGAGGGGAGACACGTATGTGGACCCTCCATAGAGTTGGCAGGTTCCATGCACCTAGGAAAGTATCTAAGACCAAACTCCAACTGTCCTTAAACACATACATATCCACACGCACACAAGCACACACACACACACACACACACACACACTTGAGCACACCACACACACATACACACACACACACACACACACACACACACACACACACACACACTTGAGCACACCACACACACACACACACACACACACACACATCACACACACACATATACATACACCACACATAATACATACACACACATACATTACATACGTGCGCATGCACGTGTACACACACACACAGAAGAGAGAGCAGAGGGTGACTATATCCCAGTACTCTGAGCCTGGGACTTACCTGAGGAACCTCCTCAAGCCCCAACTTCAGAAGAAAGCTTTAACAAATATTTCTAGACACAGAATTAATAACCATTGGCGTAACAAGTCAGTGCAGTGGTGATCCCCTAGAATTCTGGAAAGGAAAGAGCCCCAAGGAAGGTCTGATCTTCAACGGGTCATTTCTTCCAGTAGGACACCATGCAGCCTGCCTGGCAGCTGCAGAGCACAGTGCTGCAGACGGCAAAGCCTGGCATTCTTAGCACCCATCCTGACTGCACCAGGAAGGGCTCCAGGGCCTTCTCCCACAGACAGCCCTGGCACACCTTGCTGACATGCAGGTCAGGCACAGGGCAGACACCCACACTGCCTCAGTTCAGAGATCTTGGGAAAGATGGTACCTACAAACCCAAGTCTCCAGCCCAAGATTCCCTAGTCCACCCAGTGTGGTGGTGGCTCAAAGTGAGAGTCAGGCACCTGCTGTCCATGGACCCTTACTGGGGTCAATGTGGTTATTTCTGCAGTCAAATGGAGCATGTGTTCACTTACTCTCAGGAGGGATTGGGATTGTCCAGAGGCCACTCGCTGAGAAAATGCAACAGACTGAATGCAGGAGCCACCGAAGGGCCTCCCTCTGGACATCAGGCTTTGAAGAATGTGAGACTTCTCCATGCATTTCCCTTCATGTTTCTGTTGCTGTATTTGAGAAATACTTCTACCAAATAGGTTCTGTTATTTAAAGTAACACACAGGAGGCTTCTTGATGTTATTTTTAAGTGAAATGTAAATGGAGCTTTCCATTAGCATGTAAACATTCCTTCAGCTTTGATGCAATATAGGAAGTATTAATAGATTTAACCCATATAAACAAACCCCCCTGGGAGTCTCGGTAATTTTTTTTCAAGAGTGTAAAGAGGTCTAGAAACCAAAAAGGCTGAAGATTTGCTACTTTAATGAGAAATGAAATATGTTTCCAAGAGGTACAAGATGCTCAGGTCTCCTACCTAAGCATTTTCTTTTAAAAAGAATTAGATAAAAAGTGAAAACAAAGTCACCTCCAGCCTCCATTTCACTCCTGCTCAGTGCTGCTGGTAGCCACATGGGTAGCTTACAAGACAGGCACCCTTGGTATAGCAGCGGGTGGCACAGCTCTGCAGTCCAGCAGGCCTCCTGAGCTCCAGTCCAGTCACACTGCTCGGGTGACATGGAAGTGACTTGGGATCTCATCCTCAGGCCTCCCACTCCAGCTCTGCTGGCAAGAGCTTGGCACAGTACTTGGCACATTGCAAATGTCAAGCAAATGCTGCTCCCCCTTACCCCGACCTCAGCTGCCGCTGGCATTCACACATTCTTGCGGTGATGTCCCCAGACTCCTGCGTCCAGGGTGACAAATCATCTGCCTCCTGCTGTGGCTTGCTTCCCAATGGGATGATGGAATGATTCACAGGAACCCGTCCAGGGGAGGGTTGTGTAGGTTCCGTCCCCCTGAGTCAGGGAGTGCCCTTTGCCTGGCCCTTCATCAAGCTGACTCACACACAGCCCCGCCTCAGGCATGTTCCTACTGCCTACATCCTCAACAATAGTGCCTCTGACCACTGTGGGCCCGGCAGTCTCACGGCCAGTTCCGCTCACATCTTATTGTCCATGTATGTTAATAACTGCATAGTCTACAAGAAATGTTCTAGAAATGACACATACCCCAGACACCTCTAGACATTGTCCCCTGCCTCTGTCCTCCCACTTTTCCTGGAGGTCCAAACACCAAAAGGGAAAAGAGGGCGATGTATCATACCATGCTTAGCAATGTCACCTCCAGAAACAGTGTTGGCATTTCTGTGTGCTTCTCAGTGGTGTGGACATACAGTGTTAGGCGATCGGAATCTGCTCTCCCCTCCCATGCACACATCCTACTCTAATGGTCTTTGTTGCTATGGGACAGAAATGTTGCATCTAGACATTTTTGTAGACAAAAAAAGGAAAAAAGAGTGCCTATGATGGAGTTTTTGGTGCTCCGTGACAGCTACTGGCCAACATTTTATCCTCGTGCAGACTTGTGAGGATGGAGTCAAAGGTGCCATCCATAGAAGGCAAACAGGGCTTCTAGCTGACCATATAACCCAATGGAAGCCCAGGTCTGCCTCACTTGCTCGACACTGACAACTATGATGAGGAAATAAAATCCCAAGGCTCTAGCAGAGTGGGGCTTTTCATGTTGATAGTTCTTTTAAATTCTTGTTTTCCTTGGATGTGAAATTTTCTGCATAATTAATCACCTTTGGAAATTACAGAGAAATTTCCTATTCACTGAGTTGGAAATGCCCATGGAAACAAAAGTGGCAAGTGTGCCTCACAGGACACCCTGGAGGAGTGGAAATGTGGGATGGGGGTGGGGGCCAGAATTCCAAGTCTGTGTGTGTGACACCCAGGCCCAAGCTGGCCTAAGAGAAGGTCACAGTGGTAAAAGCAACACAGAGGAGGCTCAGGCAGGGTCCCAGGAATAGAATACAAGGGGGGAGCTTGCACACTGGCCCCAGAGGAGGTGATCTAATGTTCACGCTGACCAGGCTACCCTTGTCCTCCACAGGTCCTCCTCATTAAACACACGACATGCCCCACTCCTAACTTACAGGACCCCGGAAGGCACAAGTTCCAGGTACAAGAGTGAGAATGCCCCAGGTCATGGCTGCAGGAGCTATACCAACTAGAAACTGTGCATGACTGAAAAAGGAAACACTGTGCTCAGGAAATTACACCGCCCCAGATTAGGAGGCAGCAAGCAGTCTACTGGGGGGATGCCTCGAACCTGGTCTGGATGAGGGTGGGGTCTCTGCTGGGGATGCTTCGCACCCCGTGGCCCTTGGGGAAGGCTCCATTCATCCCCATTCTTTGCTCAATGGGTGAAGCAGCTTTGAAAAGAGGCTGTGGGAGATGGAAGCCCCATCTCTGGAATCAGGGAGGGATCTGGGACGAATGGAAGGTGTCTGCTTAGCTTAGACATGGGCCTAATAAGATGTGATCCTGGCTTGTGAAGCCTTCCTTGTTGCTGAGCACAGGAGCCCACTGCTGGGCCTCTTTTGAAGAGGGAGAGTCAGCTGTACCTGGGCAGCAAAGGAGATGACATGTGGTCTCCCACAGCTGCACACAGATTTAGACAAAGTGGCTGAAACCCATGGAGCCAGAGACGTCCCCATTCACCTCCTCATCCTTCCGTGCTTCCAGGGAAGAACCTAAGGTCTTGGCCCCAGTACACCATCCCCTAGCCCTGTATTAAGACAGGATAGCCCTATGCTTGCTATTTCTTTAGCACAGAATTTTTCTGTAATGAATGAGGTGGCCTTGGGTCAGGGGGAAGTCAGGAAGGCAAACCTATTAGCTATGTCCCAGGAGTAGGACAGACACATTGGTTATTTAGAGCTGGTGTCATCACATGACCACAAAGACTTCATCCAAGCCATGAGGTGCACAGCCAAAGTTCCTGGTGTGCACTGCTTTTAGCTAGGTGAGGCTCAAGGATTGGACTCGAATGACAATGCAGTGGGATCACACAGAATGACCCGGAGTCTCTGGAAGAAACCCACATGACCGACATGTCAGGACCCAGGCTGTCACACACACTCAGTTAGTGTACCCAGAGTAGTGAGTTAATAACAATCATTAAAAAATCAGTGTTGTCTTGGAGGGTGTTTTTTTCCTATTTGTGGAAATGACTCTTTCAGAAGCAGTAAGCTGTCACCAAGTATCCACTCTGTAATAAGCAGAGAGAGCTCAGGAGGAAATGAGATAAAGCAAGAACTTAATGAACATGTGTTATGTGAGAACCCATTTTCACTTCTCAAATGACGCTAAGAGGCTCTGATGGACATTATGTCCTAATCTCCACGAAAACAGTCTTTAAAACCAAGGCAGTCTGGGTTACTGAGCCATGGAGAGTGTCTGGGCTCAGGACCGTCATCCTGTCTGTCTGGACTAAAGGATGGAAGGCTGAAAAGCATGGGAACATTGTACTCTTGTCAGCAGAAGAATCCTTTGCAGCTAGTGACAGTAAGCTTGCTTATTTTTTTTAAAAAAGTTTTTTTTTCTCTCCTGTAGAAAGGGCTGTGTGCTTCCGGTTGTCCTCTACTGATCACCCCCTAGTGGCAGCTGGTGTGATCAGAGACTGAGGTAGTCCTACCAGTGAGATCCCATCAGTGTGGCCATGTTGGTTGGGTTCCATCAGTGCAGTCCCATGAGTTGACAATGTCAGGGAGGTTCCATCAGCGTGGTTATGTTGGTTTTGTCCCATCAGTGCAGTGCCATGAGTTGACAATGTTAGTGAGGTCTCATCAGCGTGGTTCTATCAGCACAGCACGCCATGTGAGTGAGATCCCACCAGTGTGGCCATATGAATGTGGTCCCATCAATGAAGTGTGTAGTCTGGTAATGGCCCCTCTCAACACCCAGGGGTGGGTTTGCTTTACTTCCCATGCCTTCTCAAGCCCCAGGCTTCTCTATTACAATGCCCTCTTCCATGCAACTCCCCTGACCTGCGTCACATGGTGGCTTCTCCAGGCAGCCTTATTGACTTGGCTCTTCTTATCTCTGTTCTCCCAAAGCACTTCGTGACCTCCTGACCAGAGACTACCATGTACTACCATGTCCTGATATAAACTGTGTGTTGGCCGCCTTCTCTGAAATGTGAAGGAGATTCTAGGTTTTTATTGTCTCACAGTAAGTATAGACAGATGGGTGGATGTGTGAATATATGGGTGCTGACTAGAGCGTGGCTAGACGGATGTGCAATGAATAGGTAACAGAGACGGAGGCATGAACAGATAGATGAAGGGGTGGACTGCCCTACAGAGCGAGGGTTACAAGGACAGAGTGACAGAGGGCTGGACCCTGTCCATGCTAAGTCCAGAGTCCCTCCAAGCTCCCCCCTTTGAGTAACTGACAGCACTGACTACCATCCCTTTCCTTGTTAAGACTGCTCCTCCCACCCCAGCTTTCCTCAAACCTCGAGTTTCCTCCCCAAGGCCTCTTCAGATACTTTCATCACAAATGGAAGATTCCAAGTTTTAGTGTGTAGAAAACTTGTCTTCTCACACCCCTTAGCGCACACAGCAACAGTAGCCTCTACATAGCCAGTTCTAAATTCTCCCCCATCTGCCAGCCTTGTCTCTGATAATCCACTTGCATTTTATATTTGTTCATTCATTTACTCATTCAGCAAATATTCATTCATTACATTAGTTGGCAGTGAAGTTTTCCAAAGGCTTATCTTTTCTTTCGGGTCCATTTTTATCTCTTATCTAGTCCAAGAACCCCCTAATTGGCCTCCTCCATCTCCCCAGACCCTGCCCACCTGGCCTCCTCCATCTCCCCAGACCCTGCCCACCTGGCCTCCTCCATCTCTCCAGACCCTGCCCACCTGGCCTCCTCCATCTCTCCAGACCCTGCCCACCTGGCCTCCTCCATCTCCCCAGACCCTGCCCACCTGGCCTCCTCCATCTCCCCAGACCTTGCCCACCTGGCCTCCTCCATCTCTCCAGACCCTGCCCACCTGGCCTCCTCCATCTCCCCAGACCTTGCCCACCTGGCCTCCTCCATCTCTCCAGACCTTGCCCACCTGGCCTCCTCCATCTCTCCAGACCCTGCCCACCTGGCCTCCTCCATCTCTCCAGACCCTGCCCACCTGGCCTCCTCCATCTCTCCAGACCCTGCCCACCTGGCCTCCTCCATCTCCCCAGACCCTGCCCACCTGGCCTCCTCCATCTCTCCAGACCCTGCCCACCTGGCCTCCTCCATCTCCCCAGACCCTGCCCACCTGGCCTCCTCCATCTCCCCAGACCCTGCCCACCTGGCCTCCTCCATCTCCCCAGACCCTGCCCACCTGGCCTCCTCCATCTCCCCAGACCTTGCCCACCTGGCCTCCTCCATCTCTCCAGACCCTGCCCACCTGGCCTCCTCCATCTCCCCAGACCCTGCCCACCTGGCCTCCTCCATCTCCCCAGACCTTGCCCACCTGGCCTCCTCCATCTCTCCAGACCCTGCCCACCTGGCCTCCTCCATCTCCCCAGACCTTGCCCACCTGGCCTCCTCCATCTCCCCAGACCTTGCCCACCTGGCCTCCTCCATCTCTCCAGACCTTGCCCACCTGGCCTCCTCTGATGCTCTTAGGTCTTTGGGAGATAAATCCAGCACTCAGCTTGTTGCTGGAAGCCCTGGGGTTTCCCATCTCCATCTCTTGCACACCTTCCGAGTGCCCTTCTGCTTGACTATCTCTGTTTCTTAGCCACCGATGATCAGGACACCAGCTCCACTCTGGCTTCCTGGGCTTTGCTCATTAACATTCTTCTTCATTTGCTCTACGACTCAACAATGGGAAAGAAAGCTCTGGCACTAAGATTCCTGCCAGACCCCAAATCAACACAGTAGGCACATAAAGTAAAGGGAGTCTCTGGCTCTTCCTGTCTCCGGGACAAAGGAGAGGGCAAGAAAGTGGAGAGAGTGACTCTGGAAGTGTTTGGACAGACTGGGGGTGGTGATGGTGAGGAGGCCCCAGCAGAGAAAACAGAGTTCCTAGGCTTGGCAAGTGTGTGAGCAGTGGACAGAGAGAAGAATGCAAAGTAAATACACCCAGGCTTTTATTAAGATACTGAGTCCAGAAGAAACAAACTGCTTCACCCTGGCTTCTGCCAAAGGAGAGGGAAGGAGAGGGATAAAGGAAGACAGTGGAGCAGTCTGTATCCGGTTCACACATGCCTGAGGTGAGGCCCAGAAGAACTAAGGCTCTCCTCACCTGACAAAGACAAGGGACAGCTGGTGTTGACAGAGACACTTGCCTAGCTTTCACGGTCCGATGAATCTGTATCATGCAGACACGTACATGTGGAGGAGAAACAGCTCACCCAGGTGGGGTGCGTTAAAAACCAGCCATTTGGCACTCTGAACACATTGCTAAAGACACTCATGTGCTCATCTGAAATGAAAGCTGTTCAAATGGACTGGAAAACGTTTTACTTATATTTTTTCATATTCCTGAACCTTCCTTTCCACGGTTCAAAAGCTTGCATTGTCTAATTGCCGATTTCCATTTGTGAATGAATCAGTGTAAAATAAAATTAAGTGCCAAATCAATCTACCAAATTAATCTAGTTTTAGGCATTAATTATCCCCTCAGCCATTTTCTCTCGAACTCACCGAATGGGAAGACAAGCTCAGATCAAGTGATGCAGCACTCAGTTTCTAACATGGGAGCTTACGTCACAAAGTAGAGAGAGTCTTGATTCCTGGGACCCACACAGTTTACTGTACAAAGAGGACCTCACTCCAGGTAAATGAGACATTTACCTCACCTTGCACAGGTGCTCAACTGCCATTGAACTAGGTAAGTCCCTGGGGCGGAAATTCCCTCCATCGTTTTGTGGCATGGTTCTCCAGTTGTCCCAGCTGACAAATTAACAATGCCACACTTCCTTTATGTGTAAAAGGGTCACCCCAAGTGTGGCAAATGAGGTATTAATTAGGGCAGGAGCTCAGATATTGCATGCACGGTTCTTCTAGAGTTGTACCAAGGGTCAGGTGCCTTCTTGGTCCTGTGACCAATTCCCCGGGTTTCTGAGATGTAATTATAGGATCGTAAGTCTACAGGGGAAGGAAGAACCACATACCTGGTGACCTCATCAAGCTACTATTTTGAACACTATGAGGACCTACAGCTGGGCACCTAGAGGAGAAATATCTTGGGGGGGGCAGGAGAGGTGTAGAGACAGAGGTACTGAAGCCCCCAACTCCCTCCTTTAAAAAATACTTCTAGATTTATTTACTTTATTTTTCATAAGTACATGCTGCTTGGTACCCAAGGAGATCTGAAAATGGGGGAGGTCATAGCTCATGGATCCATAGCTGTTGGGGGCTGTGAGCCCCATGTGGGTGCTGGGAACTGAACCTGGGTCTTCAGAAAGAGCAACAAGCAAGTACTCTTAACAGCTGCATCATCTCTCGAGTCCACACAGAATTTTTTAGACAGGGTCTCACTATGTAGCCCTGGCTTGCCTGAAACTTACTATGTAGACCAGGTTGCACACACACACACACACACACACACACACACACACAGAGAGAGAGAGAGAGAGAGAGAGAGAAGAGAGGAGAGAGAGAGAGAGAGAGAGAGGTCTGCCTCAGCCTCCTGAGTGTGGGATTAAAGGCAGGCTCCACCGTACCCAGCTTCCTTCTGATGTCAACATTCCTAGAACAGACTAGAGGGAAGTAGACAATGATGACCCGGGATTGCTAAACGCAGAGAAAACCCCCTGTAGGGGCACTTCTGCCAGGCAAAGGGGAACCTGGGGCGCTGTCCTTGGTGGACAGCTGGTTCTGGCTGAGGTCCCTAGAGCCCAGCCCTCTGAGGCACAGCGCCTTAGTGCATACTCGGGTACCCAATGTTTCAGAGTCTCGCTGCACACACACAGTGATCACTTCTTCCCCAGCCACTCAACAAGGGCAATGTAGAGTAGTAGTGGCAGCCAGACAGGTGGCCTTCTCAGCAGCCTCAGGCTCCCTCTTTGGTTGGCACTGGAGGAAGAAGAATGACGATGGCACCTCTGTGACTCCTCAGAGATGGCTGGAGCAGCTTGCTGCAGAGGAGATCCTCCCGGCTATGAGAGTAGCCAAGTACCCGAGTGACTAATTAGAGAGCTAAGAGCAACCGAAGCAAATCTCTGGTATCCTGAGTCAAAACTCAAGTGCAGAGCTTAACTCTGAATGTTGGAATTTGGGAGGAAGGGAGGGAGCAAGCAGAGTATGAATTTAAATAATGTATATAGAGTAATTTGCATCGGGAATGAAGGACAAGCTTCCTTTAGGCCACACTAGGAACTGTCAGCCTTCCTGGCAGTAAGGAAAGCAACCAGAAGGAAGCTGGCATGTGAGCTGTGGTGCTCCAGGGGAACCGCTGTGCTCCAGGGGAGGAGCATGGAGCTTTCAGATTTCATCACAGCCGTCTCATAACACCTCGGTGCATGCTCTGCTCAGAGAAGCTTGGAGGCCCGAGCAGTCAAGCTCACTCCTTCCCCAACCACCCCAAGAGGAAAGGAGCCTGTCAGATCCACTAAAGAAGAAAGGAGGGAAAGGAAAACAAAGGCAGAGGCAAACCTCAAGTTGCTTTGTATGTGTTTGAAGGCTCAAGGCAGAGAGAGTGGGTTTTATGCAGAGGCACCCTGGGACCCCTGGGAAGGAAACCTGAAGGCTGCAGTAGGAAAGTATTATGGTCAGGGAGGTTTTAATCAGTTTGAGCAGCTCTTTGATAGGCGAGGATGTTAAGCCAGGAAGGGCTGTCTGGAAAGTCTAAAGATTGGGGGGGGGGGAGCGATAGTTAACATGTGGTTTTTCCTCCTGTCGCCATCCTTTCCTGTCAGCGATGTTCACACAAGCCCTTTAGTCATCACAGCAGAGAGGGGTGGATGACTAGTACAGGAAGCCCACAGAACCCCAGGCTCCAGCCACCACCAGATACTGCCCTGGGTAGGTTTATGGAGGCTTCCTTAAACTGGATTGAGAAGAGATTCAGTAACAGCATGAAATTAAAGGCAAGATTAATAAAATCTGCTGGAGGAAAACAGCACCAGCCAACATGGCGGCTCAGATTACATTCTCCCACATTGGGCAGGGAGTGGGTAATCGTGGAAAGAGGTTATGGGCTAGACAACCTAATGAGGTAACACCAGAGAAGTCACCTTCCTGGGAGAGGCTCAAGACAGGGTACAAAACCCATCAGTCATGTGGAGATAAATTTCTCTCCGTGGGGCTCCCTGGAAAGCCTAGCTCTGGCTCTCATATAGCCTCTGAGTTCCATCCAGAGCAGTGGCAATAGTAGAGCCAACACCACTCCCAGGAGTTATTGTGCCCACAGGGCTGCACCCCACTGTGTTGTTATGGCTTCTGTCCATGCCACTCTGGCCGTGGCAGGGTTGGGACACTCAGTTTTAGGCAAGGACTCTCTCAGTCTCCTGTAATTTCCATTTCTGTCCCATCAGCTGAGCCACGGGACTATCTCTCAGTTTCTTGAACTTGTTCTTGTGTGGGGAAAGTCTGAGGTCCCAAACCATCACGTTATCTACAGGTTCCTCCTGCCACCTCCTCAGAGGCCTCCAAGTCTTCAAGTTCCCAGTTCTCTTCCCTAGTTGACTGGGAGTCCAGTGTGATATAACAAATTTACACCAATCCAAGGATTGTCTCCTTAGCAGAACATGGCAGTGTGTAGGTGAATACAAATTCAGCACTCACAGCAGGCTTTTGGCCCATGTGAGCGTGTCACAGACCCTCCCTGAAGTCACGTGCAATAAAATCTTTAAAAGAGAAGAATTCACCTCCTTGACCTGCCACTACTCATGGAAGAGGCCGATCCACTCCTTTACGTCTATCCTGCTCAACCCTTCTTCCTTCCCTAGGAGGGCTCAGAGCCCAGGCCTCCTTCCTGGACTCAGCAGGGGGTAGGATGACACCTTAGGGATGAACTGTCTGGCTCTAAGCCGAAGAACACACCAGAAGTCAAGTCCTGTTCACACAAAGGAGATCCCTTCTGCTCGGAGGCGAGGGCTCTTCAGAAGTCCTGAGCCTTCCCATCCTTGCACGGGTAACCTGGTTCCATCACCATCCTGCCCTCAGCTACATTTGCTTTCCAGGTTCCTGGTTTGCTGGGGCCTACCCCATGCTCAGGACAACCCATCTCTCCCAAGACACCCCTGTGGGACCCATGGCTGGGAAGTAGAGTGGCTCCTCTCCACACATAAACTGCCCCTGCGATGCTTCACCCAAAACCCTCCTGGACCAAGGGATCGCGTCTTTCAACAAAGCAAGCAAACAACCACACACACGTGTACGGCCATTATTCTCAGAAAATCTTTAACAAGGGGGCTTGGAAGAAAAGTTCAATCAGTGTGCTCGCCCTATGGGCGAGAGGGCTTGAGGGTGAGTCCCCAGAACTCATGTGACCAAGACAAGCCTGGCGACGTGCACTGACTGGGCATGGGGAAGCAGAGACAGACAGATCCCAGGGCCTCCGTGGCCAGCCAGCCCCACCAAATTTGTGAGCTCCGGGAAAAGTGAAAAGCCCTGTTTTAAGAAACAAAGTGGAGAGGGTCCTGGGAAGCAGCATCTGAGGCTGGCCTATAGTCTCAATGCATCACAGATGTGTATATGGCCATGCATGTGTACATCAGCATGGACGGACAGAAAGGAAGGAGAATGGAGGAGGGGAGGGGGAGAGGCAGGAAAACATCTTTAGCATGAGACGGTTATGCATATGAAGACTTTGACTTCCTTTGGTTACTATTAGAGTTTATTTAAAGAACGAATGGGGTCCTATTCCGCCAGAGTAAGATTAATAGCTATTCAGAACTAACACACCAGGCACTATGTGTTTTCTTGATCTCTGGTCTTCAGAAACAGAGAACCTGTTATTATAAAACAAGCAGAACACCTTGCAGTCTCACCCATCTGCCCACCTGCCACATGCCCGCTGAGCACAAGGGATTCACAGAGGCTTTGAAGTTCCCTGCACGCAACCCTGAGGACAAAGTGAAGACAGTACAGATATGATGCCCTGCCGAAGTCTACATTTCGGTCTACTCTTCTGAAAGAGGCACGGCAAGCCTCAGTGTGCAGAACTAATACTGGTTTCTAGCTCTAAGTTCTGGAAGGACAGACATCAGATTGTCAAAAGGGCTGAGGGGCTGGGTAAGAAGGAGCCACTAGTGCAACCCCCACACCAGCCTCTACCTACTGCCCAACCCCAGCCCCCCCCCACATCCCTTTCTCCCCACAGAGAATGTGTTTGTGGACACATTCCTTCAAATGTTAAAAATAAACCAACAAATGAACATTTTCTACAACATCACCATCCCCCACCTCCAGACACACACACTAAAGGCTGGACCCAGCCAACTCCCACTGTCTGGCCTCTTCCGGTGTGCTGCACCTGCAGATCAAGAGCCTCTATCCTGGGCAACCTCCTTCCCAGGCTTGGCAGCCCCTGGGAACTCGGGTTGGCAAATGCTACAGCCTAGCCTCACCCGGGTGCCTCCCTTACCTTAGAGGGCTCCATGTAAGCAGTGGACTTTCCCCTTCTGTCTCAAAGCATTGCCCGGTTAATGACGTGATGGTCCCTAGGTTGCAGCTACAGAGGCCAGACTCTTACCACTCCAGCCAGAGGACCCGCCCTGAGAGGAGCGCAGGCCACCCTGGAGTCTGGCAGCTGGAGCAGTGGGGGCAAGGCTTCCTCATCAGTCACAGGCTGCCAGAACACACTCACCTGCAGATGTAATTTGTCTTGCAGGAGTCCTGCAGGTTCAGGCAGTTGGGCTTGTCTCGTTCCTCATAGGAGCACACGGGCACGATAGTCTGTCGCCGCCTCTCAGTGCAGGCGATGTCTCTGCAGGAGCAGAAGAGCATTCCATAGCTGTGTTTGGCAGGGACCTTGTCGAAGAACTGCCTGAGGGCCTTGTGGCACTTGCGGCGGTTGCAGACCTCGTTGGACATGCTGGTAGTGCACGGGGTGATGTACGCAGACCTGTACTTCTTGCAGGTGTCATCCAGGTTGCAGGCCTTGGCTGCATCCAGGCAGTTGTTCCCTTTGGAAATGTGCTCCACTGTAAGGCAGAGAAAGAGGAGTGAGCACAGGGCTTGACTCCCAAGCGTTCCCACATACATTTGACCTCAGCTCTCACCATTCACCTGGCCATGCACACACTCTAGAATTCACTTAGTTTCAAACCTGACAACATAATGGTCCATGACAAGGAGAAAATGTTAGGGTGTAAAGGGTAAGAGCCTACAGTAGTCCCTAGATATCTTTGTAGAGCTGGGATCCAGGCCTGGGGAACTCAGGCACCTGCCCAGCTACTAGTAAAAGGGGCAACTGGAGAAATGTTCCAGCTCCTGCTTGGTAAACTGAAATCAGGATCAAAGAAAACAGCAACAAATTATATACTTGTTCATGATACAGCATATAAAATGATATGCTGAATGCAAGTATAATTGCCATGCAATCCTCCAGGAATATAATTATGTAATAAATGCATATAGAACATACTAATTACTATATGATTACAGAGTAATTACATGGTTATTTGAGCCCAGAAGACAAAATATTATGCCAGCCTCTCTAAACAGGAAGAGGTAACTCCAGAGTTTGTGTCTCAGTTTCAGCTCACAGGCCACTGGAAGAACACCAGAATAAAGCACATAACATTTTGCAAACCTCAATTACCACTTAGCTCACCACATCCAAAATGTAGGCTCTGTGGACACTGAAGTTCCTGATTAGGAAAATTCAGCTAGTATTTTGGATACAATTCTCTGGGCTTGCACTCCAGAGGCGTTAGAAATATCACAGGGCATATGCTGCCTTCTGCTTAGACTCTCTGTGCCCAGGCTGCCTGGAAAACCAGCACCGCCCACTGTGGACTGCTCCTGTATGGTCTCGGTAAGAGTTTCCAGGAAGCAGATTCCATGGGAAAGCTGCACATGCTGCCTGGCCCAATGGGGAAGTTTCAAGTAAACTAACAAGGGGCATGGAGCTCAGGACCAGTGTTCTAGGCTCAGGACCCATGCTCTACGCCCAGGACCTGTGTTTTAGGCTCAGGACCCACAATCTAGGCTCAGGACCCATGTTCTAGGTCCTGCACTCACAGCTCAGGACCACTGTTCTAGGGCCGGGACCAGTGTTCTAGCCTCAGGACCCAAAATCTATGCTCAGAACCCATGTTGTAGGTTCTTGTTTCTTAGTTGTTGTAACAAGCACCCTGATTAAAAAAAAAAAAAAAAAGACAATGAGGGGCAAAGTCTATCATCAAGGAGAAGCCAAGATGGGATCTGAAACAGCTTCTCACATCATACCCATAGCTGAGAGCAGAGAGAAATGAATGGGGAGTAGCTTTATCGTCATCCCCTTCCTCCACCTAGGAATACTGCAACTCACGGAGGGTTGGGTCTTCCTACAGTTAATCACTTCAATTAACAATCTAGACAAGCCCCAGAAACATACACCATACGCACAGAGTAACCTGATAAAGACAGTCACTCAACACTCTCCGTGGGTAATTCTACATTGTGGCAAGTTAACACCTAGAAGTAACTGTGACAACCCATATAAAGGAACTTCTCTAGAGAAAGTGAAGTGAAGGAACCTTCCGGAACCCATTGATGAGGTGGCCCATAGCAGCTGATAAGCAGTTATGCCAGCGATTCTCCAAGCAGGCAGGGGTGCAACATCCTACAGACTAGATTCCCAAGCAAGTGCATACTCAGGCTCAATCCCTCTCTATTCTCCCCCCTTTCTTTGCATGTCCTCTCAACTGATGGAAGGCACTTGGGAAGTTCCAAGAATTTAGAGAACTGACGAGAAAGGGAAGAGTCCAGGTGGGCTGGGTGGGGTTGAAATATATGACAGATGGTATATAAGGGTATGTGGAATATTCCTCTGCCTTAAAAAGAAAAAAAAAAAGCCTTGCAAACTGTGATAGAGAAGAAACTTGAGGACATTAGGCCCAGTGAAATGAGTCAGCATCTAACAGAGAAACAAACGTGATTCCACTCACGTAATGAAGATAATGCCCCAACTCACAGAAGGCTGTTACAGGGCTGAGGGTCGAGGAAGGAGGTGGTTGCTACTCAATGGGAACAAAATTCCAGCTTCAAGTCAAGTACATTCTGCAAGTTGAGAGGTCTTCCACACCAGAACCCGTCTGAAGTTACTGATCCCGTGTTTAGTCTCATGGTTTTGCAAGGGGGCCACTGAGATGGCTCAGCAGGTGTTTGCTGCCCAGACCAATGAACTGTGTGTGAACCCCAGAACCCACATGGTGGGAAGAGAGAACCAGATAACACAAATCGTCCTCTGACCTCCACACCACAACACTCTCTCACCCTTCCTAAGCACACACACAAAAGAAGTCAAAATGTAAGAAACTATTTTTAATTGCTAGGAGGGAAGATTGCATATTAGATATTCTTACCACAACCTCAGAAATAGGTTTTACAGAACACAAACATAAAGGGCACACAAAGTAACCAAAGTTTCAAGGAATTTTTCTATGAAAAAAGTGTGTCTTGTTTTAAGATAGTAGTCAAATGGGAACCTACTTTACATCCTGGCACCGCAAAATATGAGCCACTGCACCCCAGGCCCATGTTTCTGTGTGGTGTCTCTAAGACCTGCATGTTCAGTGTAAAGGGCAGTAAGCAAGTCCTCTAGTCATTCAGAGTGAGCGATGCAGCTGTTCCAGAGAGCCCTGCCACTTCATCAAACACTCCTGATGCTCTCTTCACCCAGCTCTGCCCAAGTCTGCCTCTCTCTGATCCACTCTGAGAATCCAGGACTCTGGGACGGAAATGGCCACTGTGAACCCCAACATAGATGCTAGTCTCTGGACCCCCTCCCTCTCTCTCTCTCCCTTTCTTTCTCCCTCTCTCTCCCCCCTCCCCCCTGGATTTTTGAAACAAGGATCTGGCTATCCTGGAACTTGTTCTGTAGACCAGGAAGGCCTTGAACTCAGAGATCCACCTGCCTCTGCCTCCCAAGTGCTGGAGGGAATAAAGGTGTGAGCTATTACTCTCTGTGCTTTGTTTTCTAAGTACATGGTCTTATGCTCTCCAGGCTGGCCTTGAACTCCTTTAGTAGCTGAGGATAGCCTTGAACTTCTAACATTCTTGCTTAAACCTCTGGTTTTGAGATCACAAGACATTTGTATGGTGCCAGGGACAGCACTTGGAGCATCATGCATGCTAGGTACTTGACCAACTGAGCCCTGGAGACGTTGAATGCTGGGCCACTGAACCCACGGGTAACTTGCGGTTTTTGCATGTCTACAGTCATCTAAGTTTGTAAACTGTGGCTGCTTTCATGATAACTGAAAATAAATTAATTAACTCTTATTTCACATCATGTGGGATAGGCCCTTACGGCTAGATGGTGGTGGTCCCTTCGTGTCAGCACAGATGTCTAATGAAAGGTTTTCTTCTAAAGTCTGCATAAAACAAAAATAGCTGAGACAGAGGTGGTTTACACATGAGTAATGTAGCTAGTGACACATGACCCAACAATGCATGCAACCTCAAATGGAGAAAAACTGCAGAGAGGATGTCACCACAGGCACCAGGTATCACAGGCCTGCCAAACTAAAATGAACCCATGCTCACACCCGGGCCAGGTTCATTGGATGGTAAGAGCTCACTCAGTTCCAGCAAAGCAATGCCACATTAAACTCACATTCTTCAATTGCATTCCCCTGATTTCAAAGTTTGGCCTTTTACTGTTTAACTTGTGTTGCTTTTACAATTTTGTGAAAACAAGCAGAGGCTTTTTTTTTGTTTACAAATCCAAAATAACTTACAACTAAAATAATAAGTCAACCCGTCCGTGATACCTACAAAATTTCTTTTCCTCTCAAAGTAATCCATACAGAAACATACAAGCTTTGGAAACACTGGGCTGGTGTATACTTTTTCTTCCCATAACATTGTTGCCTTTTAAATATTCTGTAGAATTGCATAGCTATTAACTCCTTCTGTGTGGGTATGGCAGGACATGTTTATGTGTGTGTGCAAATGTCTGTATGCATTTGTGGAAGTGAGCTCCATGTCAGCTGCTTCCCTTCAGAACCCTTCGTCTTACTGTTTGAGACAGGATCTCAGAGAACCTGGAGAGTCCACAGTCAGATGGCCTGGTTGGCCAGAGAGCTCCAGAGACCTGTTTGTCTGTCTCCTCTAGCCCCAGCACTGGGATCACACAGTCATATTCTGCCAGGCCTGGCTTTTGTATGTGTGCTGGGGACCTGAACTGGGTTCCTGAGACTTCTGCAGCAATGATTTGCAGACCAGGTCATCACCCCACCCAGGTTTTTTTCTTCTTAATGTTATAAAACAAAGAAAAGCAATACTCTAAAGGAAAAAAAGCTTTGTACAAGTGGAAACAGGAAAGTGTGTTATGTCTGAACCAATTGTCCACAGCTAACTTAGTTTAGCGGCAGCTGTGACTGCCTGACTTTCTGCTGATCCTACTTCTTCATACAGAAGTCAGCATATCATCTCCTCACCATTACTTCAGAGCCTGCGACAAATTCCAGAGTGTACAACCTGGAACATTTGGAAGGCCAAAGCCAATTTATTTCCACCTCATGGGTCATATGTGACTTTCAACACATTTCTGACCCTTACGAACAGAAAACATTTCCACTACACTTCTCACCTTGATGAGACAGCAAAAGCCAAACGCAAAACCCAACAGGAGCACAATAAGCAAATAACAGACTCCTTACAAACTCCTTACAAACACAGATGTAAAAGTCTCCCACAAATCTGAGCTGGTTGTTTAGTAATATGTTAAGAAGATAACATGCCATTTCCCCAAGGATCCAAGACAAATCTGATGTTTAAAAATCAATGTGATTCCACAGTAACAGAATTCAAGAAGAAGAAAAAAATAAATTATTTTAGTAGAAAAAAAAGCATTTCAGTGAATTTGAACACTCACTCAATACAAATATTCAGCAAACTAAGAAGAGAAAATAATTTCCTCAGTTTGAGAGACAGCGGCTATGACACTCGGATACCATCATATCTCACAGTAAAATAACGTCTCTGCCTATGATCTGGGACAAAGGACACACATCCTTATCAGCAGAGTCAATACTGTGGTAGACGGTCTTAGACTTTGCAATAAAACAACAGACGTAAATAAAAAGTACTAGAGAGGATGACACACACACACACACACACACACACACACACACACTCATACACAAACACATACACACACACACAAACACACACACAAACACAAACACACACACACACACACACAAACACCCACAAACTCATACAAATGTACAAACACTCACACACACACACACACACACACAAACACCCACAAACACATACAAGTGTACACACACTCGCACACACACACACACAAACACACACAAAAACGCAGTCTCACATGCATACAAGTGCACACACAAACACACACATATATACACTCTCACATGCATATACTCTCACACACATACACACACAAACACACACACAAACACATATAAGTGCACACACTCACACACACACACTCTCACACGCATACACACATGTACAGAAGTGTGCACCCACACACTCACACACACTCTCACACATATAAACACACACTCACACATGCACACAATCTCACATGAACACAACCACACTTACATGCACATACACTCTCTTACACACATGCACAAACACTCACACACACACACATCCTCTGTTAGCAAATGACTTCAAAAACCCCTTAAGAATATATGAAACAACTACTATAAAAATTAAATTTAGCTGTCAAAGGTATAAAATTAATATAGAAATCAATTATACCTCCTTAAGTTCACAAGTTTATTTTTTGTTATTAAGTACCCCCCGAGTCCAGTTACCGCTCCCCATAAGCACATGGGTGTGTGGCCACCCACTGGGGCATGAGCAACCTTCCACAGGCCACATCCCCAAGAGATGCTTCTGCCTCCCTCAGCAGCCACTGATTACCAATAGATCCTGTGATAGGGACCCTCCCTAGTCCATGCTGAAATGTTGAGTGGCTTGGTCTTGAGCAGGTCATAGCCATAGCTGCTGCACTGATGTATGCAACAGTCATGTCAAGTCTAGAGTCAGCATTTCACACCACATGTTTAATTTTTTGCTGACAAACTAGTACCTACAGGGTGCAGGGTGATGCCCTAATATGTGCTCTTCATTGTGGTATGATTAAACCAATCTAACTGACATGCCCATCCCTTTTATATGATAGCTGAAAACCATTAGGACAATTTAATCTGCAATGCCATTCATAATAGTACCAAATAGCAAATAATAAATAAAAATAAACACACGTGACTTCTAGATACTGAAGAGTCAAAAGCATTACTGATGAAAATTAAAGAGACTCATAAATGGAGACACATACCATGTTCATGGACCAGAAGACCCAATATAATTAATGTGCCAGCTACTTCTAAATCTCAACGTTTTAGAATTGATACTCACATTCTCAGATTTACACATACAGAGTAACAAAAGCAACTTGAAAGAGGACGAAGCAGAGATGCCTAGCCATCATCATGTCACCATGGTGTAGCATAGACACACACAGACTGGACACTAGAGCAGAAGACAGGGCTCAGGGAGGTCTCCACGCCAGACACCCATAGTTACTTGAGTTTTAAAAACAAATGATACTAAAGCAACCCAGTGGGGGGGGGGCGTCTTTTTAACAAATAGGACAGAAGAATGGAAAGACAAAAATCCCAAATCCTCAACCCCCATTTCATACCATGCATAAAACCAATACAGAATAATCATAGACTTAACTATAAAGCTAAAACCATGAATTTATTAGAAAATAAAATAATCTGGGAAGTCAGCAAATATTATAGGACCATATAATATAATATAATACAAACATAAAAGAAAAAATTCTCTAAGAGTTCACAGACATTAAAAACTCTGCTGGCATAAGAACACTGATAAAGAAATGTGCACAGAAGGCCTTATGGGAAAATAGTCACAAATGTGTGTCAGACAAAGTACCACCGTCTAAAATATATGACAAATGCTTAAAACTTAACAATAAAAAGAAAGCACCCTCCTGAAAAACACGCCAAATATTTTAACATATATGTCATAGAAATAAGCGTTCAAATGGCCAATAAACACGTCAAGTATTCAGCATCATTAGTTATGCAAAAAAATCAAAATCAAACTACTAGGAGATGTTTTACTCAGTAATCACAATGGTTAAAAGTAAAGTACAACAACTTCAAATGCAGAATGCACGTGGAGCTTCTAGAAGTCTAACCAACCTGGGGAAAACTTAGGCAGTGTCTTGAGAACCACACTTACATTCTATTCAATGATTATCCTGATGTCATCTGCACACAAGTATCTAAGAGAAGAACCAATGACCACAAACCGGGTTTGCATTGATGAAGACACCATACAGGACTAGAAGGAATGGAGGAGCATGAACTTGGAAGCCTGTGGTTATAGTTTGTTTATGATCTAATAAAGCTTGCCTGAAGATCAGAGAATCAAAGCTGGCCAGCCACTAGCTTTTACCTCTACCCCAGACCTAAATGGGCAGTTCTGTCTCCACAAATCCTCAGACTGCAATGCTCGGACTGCCTAGCCTGTTCCTGTCTCCTCCCGACTTGTATTCCTCCCTAGTGCTGGGATTAAAGGTGTTGAGACTGATCCACTCTCAAGCCAGCCCAGGATGGCCTTGAATTTGAAGAGATCCATCTGTTTCTGTCTCCTGAGTCCTTGGATTAAAGGTGTAGCCACCACTGCCCGGCATCTATGGCTAACTAGTGACTTAGCTCTGCACTCTGATGTTCAGGCAAGCTTTATTAGATCACAAACAAAATACCACCACAGAAGCCACATGCTGGAAAAACTCTGCTAGTATCAGAAGGTCCTATGTGAGACGAGCAGCTCTAAAGTCTATGAACCATAGCAATGACTGGCCAGGCAAGACACCATTAATGGTGTAGTAGTGACCTCTGGGGCAACCAACAGCTGTCTACCTGGACTTAAGACCCATTTAGTATAAGAGAATCCATGACTGGTACCACAAACCCAGCCAACCCCTTGGCAGAAGATGACACATACTGTTACTGTCCTTCTTCTAAACCAAAATAATTTCTAACTGTATTCCAAATACGTGTCCATAGACTCACAGACAAATGCAGTTCTCACTCTTCATCAAATAAACTTCTTTTTACAACATGTGGAGGCAATTAAAGAGAGCCACAGCTGGTCAAATGCATAGAATAAGTGGCAATAGTGGGCTCCAGCTCAACTGATACATCTCCAATATAACACCTACACCTAAGGCTCAGAGAGAACCCACAAACGAGGGGCAGAAACAAGAGCTAGAGGACTGGGACAGCTATAGCAGGCTTTCTTTTGGGCCACCAACCAGCTCCCAAATCATGACACAGAGACTTGTTATTAGTTATGAATGCTCAGCCTTATCTTAGTTCTTGTTTTAATGTGTTTACCCATACTCTGCTTCAGAGATCCATCCCTCCCTCCCTCCCTCCCTCCCTCCCTCCTCCCTCCCTCCTCCCTCCCTCCCTCTCTCTCTCTCTCTCTCTCTCTCTCTCTCTCTCTCTCTCTCTCTCTCTCTGTGTATCTTACTTTCCTGCTTCCTCCAGTGTCTGTCTGTCTGTCTGGCCACTGCCTAACTTCTGGCCCCAGCCATGACGCTGTCTTCTTCCTTCATTCTCTTCATTTTTCTATCTCTTTTCCTTTGAGCCTAGATTTCTCCTTGTACTTGTTCTCTCTGCCTGCCATCCCTGCCTATACTTTCTCTGTCTAGCTATTGGCCATTCGGCTGTTTATGAAACCAATCAAGGGCTTCAGGCAGGCAAAGTGAAACGGCAACATAATTAAGCAAATGTAGCATAGACAAATGTAACACATCCTTACATCATTAACAAAGGCAGCAGAGACAAAAGTAACACATCCTTAAATCATTAACAAAGGCAGCAGAAACAAATGTAACACATCTTCACACAATTACAGCAATATTCCGCAGCACAAACAAGCAGACAGTCAATGAAATGCCACGGAATCAACTATCAACTATGAATGTATACAATGGCGTTGATGAATCACAAAACACTATGCTGGGAAAAACAGGACAGCCTTGGGACTGGACACACCCAGCCTTTTGACACTGTGATAAGATGTCACAGGACATATGAGAGAGTGCTAAACTTCAGTGCAGAAGAATGTTGAACCTCTATATTACGTTAGGAAATGATTCCCTACTAGAAACAAACAAACAAACCAATGGCACTTCAGTGAGTGGCAGGCAGAGGGAGGGGACAGGAGATGACTGACACCACTGCAGGCACCTCACATCTCCATCCTCTCAGGCCCACATGGAGGGGCAGGAACGCTCCAATTTTATCCTCTGGGCTCTTGGCCCTGTTGCTGGTGTGGAACAGCTTTACAGTGACTTTTAGTGCCATCCTGGACACAGCCCATTTCTGAGCTCAGCGTTACGATCTTGTGTCCCCTCCATCATCTCAAATCTTTCCTGCCATCTGCTGTTATTCATTCTTTAACTTGGTAGAATGTCTGGGGTGCTGGCTGAATGGGAATGTTCTCAGAATGAAGGCTGTTTGCTAGAAATCCTCTGTTTATCGGGGGTCAGGGCATTTGCCAGTAGGCTGTGTTCAACTAATGTGTTCCTCTCCAGCCTGGGCCTCCACACTGAATTATGGAGAATACCATTTTCCAAGCTTTCCATTTTGAAGCTCAACATAAGCATGGCATTCTTGCAGGTCACAGGCTGCTCTCTCTATCTACACTGAAAGTCTTCCTAGTGGGAGTCTATATGACTGGGAGGGGTTTTTTTATGTCTAGGGTATGAGATGAATGACATTCACCAAAACTGGAGGACTGGAGCCCAAAGCAGAGATGGGTGCTGCCAATGAGTAATGGTTTGGGAGTTTGAGTATCTATCACCTGTCCATCCATCCATCCATCCATCCATCCATCCTTCCATCCATCCATCTTCTATCATCTATCTATCTATCTACCTACCTACTTGCCTACCTATCTACCATCTATTTGCCTTTTGAATAGGTCTGTAGCATAGGTTGTCCTTGAACTCAACCTAATCCTCCTGACCCAACTACCCAAGCACCTAGATTATAGGCATGGGTTACTATACCTGGCTAGATTGTATTTTAAATATGGTCCGATCATCTGGGCATAAGTGCATAAGTAAGTTTTACCCCTGTGGACCTCCCCTATTTGTAAGAGATGATAAATGATAAATGGAGTCCCTTCAATCCTCAATAACCTCCGGTTTAATGTACAATATAATTTGCTTTTTCAAATTATAAATTTTAATATGTAGGATGATGACCAAGGACTGAATGAAACCACAGGCGGAGGCTCTATGCTCTCAAAGGCACTGGCTTCAGTTGATCCAGGAAGTGCATGGACCCAAAGTCAACCCTGATCTGAAGGCAGAGCAAACTTAAGAGGTCTGTCCCACCCAGGGAGATATGACACGTCAGGGCTGCACAATGGGCAGAGAGAACCACTCAAATTCAAAAACCCTCTGAAGCCAGGAATGCCCTTCCCCCAAATGACAATCACCAAATCAAAGAGTCCACCACTGTGACCAGGAGCCTCTCCGCACTACACTTAGAAAAATGCCATCATTATTAGTTAACACCGGTGCCGACCGCCTCTTTGGTGCTACTCAGGATGTAGCAGTGATACAAACAAGTAGCGATCCATTTCTGCAGACGGTGGGATGGAATCAAGCAGTAAGTATATTAAAACCCGCGTGGCCTGTGTGCAATATGATGGATTAGGCAGAAAGTCCGCAAGACACAGCAAGAGAGTGCTGTTTCCAGGGGCTTGCCAATTTCCGGCTATCTTTCTGCCCTTCTTTTCGGGGCTGCAGAATGGCACTCACAACCCATTCCTTCTGACTTGATTAATTGCCATGTTAACACAACTACTGTTCTTCTTCCAACAGGCTCCCTCTAACGTATTAGCCCAGAGAATGAAAAATGAGCAAAGGGCGCCAAGCTCTTCCCAGGGGTAGCCACGCTTTTCTGGAAGCTCACATTGACAGTCATCTGATATCTGAGTGGATCAGGTGGCAAAATCTGATCAGCCAGGTTGTGACCCTTGTAACTGATCCTTCATGAGTTTGGCTTTTTCCAGTCGAGGTGCAAAAAATTACATTTGACATCCATGTGCCGGCTGTTTGGAGCCCATTTTCCCATTTACACGTTTCAGACCTATTGTATTACAGTGTGCATTTCCTGATGGCCCGACTTTTTTGTATTCTACACAACTACAGAAAGCCTGAAGCCATGCCTAAACTTCCGTTGGGGCTGAGGACAGCAGAAACCCTGTGAATACTTATGAATTTGGAAATAATTCTTCTACCTGGTAGAAACAATTTCCAGAGTTGAGCACAAGTCGAGGGTAGTCTCCATCCATTAGACTGCCATCTCCTTTCCAAACTTTATTCCACTCCCTCCCCAACTGTCTCCATACCTTAGAAACTAGATTTCTCTTACGAGTGGTGTACCAGTCACAGGCTTGCTAGCGTGGTGACTAAGAGTGCTGCCTCAGCAAATGGGGTCATTACATTTCTAATTAACCTTTCCAACACCACCTCACTTTTCCCTTTGTTACACAACAGCTCCTCCAAGTTTTCTGTTTATGACCAACCAGGTTTGACACAAAGGTGTGACGAATGATCACAGGTGACATGGGAGTCAGCATTTCGGGCAGTGTGCCTGGTAAGGTGTGGCACCTCCCTGTGTGTCAGACATGGGGATAGGCGCTTAGTACTTGGTGGCTGGGTTCCCACCTAATTTTTGTTTTGGCAGCTTAGCATTATTTAATGGCCCTGGCTACCAGGGAACTGGCTTTTTAAAATCTCTTTCAACCTAATTATAATTACAGTGTATAAATCATAAAATGATCAATTATAAAAATCCTGGGTTCATAAATATTTAACTTAGCGTTTAAATCCACACTGCAGGAGTGCATGGGATTGTGGAGCCCGTCTCCCGACTGCTTTATTACAGCCTATTGCCAACGGCTGCAAATGGTACCAAGTTTGTCTCGTAGCACACTCTGGCACAAATCTGGGCATAATGCCTCTGCAAGTCCTAAGATGGCATGTTTTGTCTTCTCTTGAAATATGCATGCCTCCCATTAAAAAAAGATTTTTTTTTTCTGCAAAGAGACCCATCATCATCCTTTAATTCCTCAAGTTTGGAGGCATGATTATAATATTAGACATAAAAATACTCATTAAAATACATTTTATTTAATGTAAGATTGATTCCAAGATAATTGAGGTCAGATCTGTTTGGAGATGTACAGTGACACGTGCAATTGCTGAGGGAGAGAGGAAAAGATCTTCTAGGCGGACTCAAGCAAAACAGCTAAACATTTTTCAGCAAAATCATAAATGCATAATTGGATTTCAATTTAGAAATAGTGGGCCTAAGACAGGCCATTTTTAATAATCTAATTATGTGCTCAGGGCCTACCCCAGAACTCAGCCATACTACGGAACTATTAATTGTGTTCAATCCTGCTGTATCTTCAACCATGAAATTTGCTATTTCATGTAGGGCTGGTTTTCAGTTGCAGGCCTTACATCTCCAACCTCAGATGCTCTTCTGCCATCCAAATGTGCCTGCTTCCCTTGCCCTCGTTTTCCTAAAGCAAACTCTCCTGATGACTTCCCGGGACCAGAACAGTAGCTCAGATCTGTGGTCTTGCCACAAACATCACAAGACAGTGAGGCGGGCAAACATTTCCCATTTTTTATGAAGGCACAGCCAACAGCCCTTGCTTTTGTCTGATTTTCATTAATTAAAGATATTTAATTGCTAACATCTCATTAGCAGTAAAATTAATGAGTACTTCAACTATCGGAAGGATCTGCATGATAAAATAAACTTAATTCATTTTATGGAGTACAAAATATAACTCCACTAATATTTAGCTTAGGCAAGCTCTACTGATACTTAGTGAATTCGATAGTAAAAAGACTAAATACGTCTTCCAAACAGGGCTGCCTCTCCTCAAGGAAGGCAGCTGATACGGGTCAGCTAACTAATAAAGACTCCAACCCTTCTCTTACGTTCTCCACAGTATTGCCAGAGATAGGACCAATTGGAAGGAATGGGAATTGCTTAAAAAAATCTTTTCTAGGTTACTGTTAAATAAATAGCTGCCCATAAGAAAATGTGTCTGTATTTTTAAGTGCTGTGACACCCATGAACCACAATGACCAGAGTGGCATGATAGTCGTAAAGGTGCCACAGTGGCATTTATATCTTGGCAGTAACCAACAGCTCTCTAACTGGACTTCAGGTCCATCCACAGGAGGGAAATCATGTCCAATCCTGAAATCCTGGCCAATTACCCTAGGTCAAGGGCCTTAGAGAAGTACCCACTACAGCCCACTTTATCAAAGCAGCAAAATTCCTAACTGTATCTGGATATTTATCCTTGTACCCACAGATAAAGGTTTCTCTCACCACCCATCAAAGAAACTTCTCTTTGCTAGAGATGCAGACTGTTGCAGAAAACCACAGAGAACAAGTGGCCAACTGATGCATCTACAACAAATCTCCTGCACCCAAGAGTCAGGGAACATCTTGGGAGAGGAGGCAGAGTAGCTGTAAGAGCCAAAGTACCAGGAAATCTACTAAGAGGCTGTGTCTTCTAGAAATAACATGAAAGCAACACCCATCGTACCTCAATAATATGGCTGCATAAACATGCTGTACGGAAGTCCATCAGTAGACATGCTAACATGGATGGGGAAATATCACAGGGCAACACCCACAGACAAAGCCCTACAGGCGACTAAGGGAAGCTGAGAATGGGAGAAACAGCCTCCCTTAGCGATGAGCCTTCTAATTAGTCATTCAACACCAAGGAGCCAGCCCTGAAACTACAAATAAGTAATACTACATGGACTGAGCAGGTTGTATTCATATATTTATAGATAGATATAAATATATTTGCATAGCAATTAAAGAAAAAAGGTCATAATTTCAGGAGCAAGCAAGCTGAGCTACAGGGGAAGGATTAAAGGGAGGAAAAGGAAGATAGAAAACAATGTAACTTTTAATTAGAGTATATAAAAGATAATTCTA